>NW_026685608.1:0-2532 GCF_943735745.2 Anopheles bellator | reverse complement strand
CTCATCGTCATTGTAATGCCTTGAGCCGGGTGGCCGCCGCCGTCGAGTTTTCTCCGTTCGCCCTCAACCACCCCGCCCCCCGGCATCGATTGCGATATGGGCTTTTCCACCCACCGGTAGCACCCCCTTGGATAGCGTGGCAACGATAAGCTGTTTTTCCCGGGAGTCGGCTCCCGCCGCGGGCTCTTTCCCGGGGGCACCGAAATGAAACAACAACCCCGGCGCGGCCACCGTTGGGGGACTCGCTGAAGGGGCACGGGGTGGTGGTGGCGTGGGGATGCCGGGGGGGGAGTTGTTATTTGATAAGGCAATTTTATGCGCCTGTGCCGACCAACCGACCGACCGACTGGCCGACGACCGCCGCCGTCGTCGTCGTTATGCATATCAAGGACACCAACAAGGATCAAGCCGGCGTCGTGCGAGAGTAGGTTACTGTGGGCCGCCACGGCACGGGGCTTCCGGGAACCCGGGAAGAAAAGAATGGAAATCTTCGATCAATCTTGTCCCGTTTTCCAGATAGTAAGACATTTGAGGCGATTCGCAGCACCAGTAATGGGAGGGAAAGAGAGAGAGCGAACCCAGCTCCGTATGTTGATCTTCCGAGGCAATTCGTAGTTTATGCTTCGCACACGCATTGTAACGATAACAACCGAGGGGGGTGGAACTTCCGTTCACACGGTTCGCTGATTAGAACTGCCCTGCCCTGAGTGAACCTGAAGAAAACGGGCCAAATAGGGTCCCCAAAGATCCTTCTACAAAGTGTTCGAGTACAATATTGGTGAGTCGTTGCTCTAAACACACCACAACCAAGTAGCCTAGCAACCGAGTCGAGTATTGAACATGGCAACCAAATGGACTGATGGGCTGATAGGCTGATTCAGGATCAATCATATATCTTCTTGTATTTGAGAGCCACCGATGCTGGACGCCATATCAACAAACTAGAGCATCTTTATTTTAATTGTTATACCTGTGGTCTATTACAAGTGTTTTAAGCCAAGAGATGGCTGGCTTGGGCCAGGTTTGTTAACGAAAAACCATGAAATGATTCTGTCCTAAATGCGGAAGTTGGATAAAGGCGGTTATGTATGTAGGTTAAATCTAATCTTCTCATGCTGCGACTTAATTCATTGCTCTGATATAACTGATTCACTATTTTCAGATTTCATTTATTGCCTTTTCCGGATGAATATTTTTAGATTTCCATCTACTCGAAACGACGGAGACCAAATATTGAAAGCCACTGCTGTGCAGTAGTTTGGTGATCAAGGCGGATGCATCTCGAGGCAGCTCTTGGAATTGATCAATGGTATTTTAACGAACTTGGCCCAAGCCAGCACTCCTCTAACCTCTCTAACCTGTATTAGAGTGATCTTGGGCTAACAGTACCACGACCATTAACCAATTATAAAGGCATAATTGTAACAGAACAAAGAAACGTCAGGCTGTGTTCTGCGCGTCGGTGCAACAATGCAACGCAACAAGGAAGTGCAGTTCAGTTTTGGCGTCAACATAATAATCTAAAATAGTTGCAGGAACTTACTGTACTACAAAGGGGGCCCTGTAACGGAAATAAACTCACTCACTGTCATCTATCGTTGTAAAACTAGACTGAAAACAGAGTTCTTGACGATTAATGTGAATGCATGATATGAATGCAATAAACGTTATTAAACGTTAACAAATTTACACATTCACTTCATGTGCCTTCAACAGAATTAATTCGTTCATTCGTTTGAAGATCATTCTGCGTCATAAGCAGCAGTAAAGTTCTATTTCCTACATTCTACATCAGGCGATAAGAAATGTTCTGGGACGGCTGGTAGATTACATTTACGGTTTAAGAAGATCGAATGAAAGTCGAAACATCCTAGTCTTTAGTTTGCAAACGAAACTACATGGATCCTTATTACCACCTTCCTTAATTTAATTCCTTTGGTTCGGAAACACTCGATGTTATTTTCGATGTTGTTCGATGTTAAGTTCACAACTCTCCCCTATAAGCCCTTGCCAAGCTCCAATCGGCTCCAATCCTTAACTGTCCAGTCCTTTGCTCTCCAGCTTACGTTTTCGAAATTCATACAAGAGAAAAATCAGTTTAAACTACACGACACATCGTCACCTAATGTTATTGGCTTACGAAGAAACCCCATTAACAAATGCTTCATCCATAAATCCATTTGTCACATCGACCAACGCTCGATCGGTTGTCGGCCAGAGTTCGAATCTTCTCCGCCGGATGGAGTCATTAAGAAGCCCAAAAAAACCAAAAGCAACACCCCAGAGGCTGGGGCATGTAGGTGTTTGCTGAGCAAAACAAAAAGGCCGGCCCCGTACGGTGCAAGATAATTAAGAGTGCAGTGCACTCGACGGACCGCGCAAGTGTTTACTTGAGGCTCATTAATTTAAGACCCCGACTGTTGTACCAGGGGCCTGCCTCCCATCTGCGCTGCGAAAACAGACACACAACAAGGCTGATCTCTCCGCGGCGATGTGTTAATTTCCAGCGACATCTCGTGCACTTCCGACAGG
>NW_026685607.1:0-2532 GCF_943735745.2 Anopheles bellator | reverse complement strand
CTCATCGTCATTGTAATGCCTTGAGCCGGGTGGCCGCCGCCGTCGAGTTTTCTCCGTTCGCCCTCAACCACCCCGCCCCCCGGCATCGATTGCGATATGGGCTTTTCCACCCACCGGTAGCACCCCCTTGGATAGCGTGGCAACGATAAGCTGTTTTTCCCGGGAGTCGGCTCCCGCCGCGGGCTCTTTCCCGGGGGCACCGAAATGAAACAACAACCCCGGCGCGGCCACCGTTGGGGGACTCGCTGAAGGGGCACGGGGTGGTGGTGGCGTGGGGATGCCGGGGGGGGAGTTGTTATTTGATAAGGCAATTTTATGCGCCTGTGCCGACCAACCGACCGACCGACTGGCCGACGACCGCCGCCGTCGTCGTCGTTATGCATATCAAGGACACCAACAAGGATCAAGCCGGCGTCGTGCGAGAGTAGGTTACTGTGGGCCGCCACGGCACGGGGCTTCCGGGAACCCGGGAAGAAAAGAATGGAAATCTTCGATCAATCTTGTCCCGTTTTCCAGATAGTAAGACATTTGAGGCGATTCGCAGCACCAGTAATGGGAGGGAAAGAGAGAGAGCGAACCCAGCTCCGTATGTTGATCTTCCGAGGCAATTCGTAGTTTATGCTTCGCACACGCATTGTAACGATAACAACCGAGGGGGGTGGAACTTCCGTTCACACGGTTCGCTGATTAGAACTGCCCTGCCCTGAGTGAACCTGAAGAAAACGGGCCAAATAGGGTCCCCAAAGATCCTTCTACAAAGTGTTCGAGTACAATATTGGTGAGTCGTTGCTCTAAACACACCACAACCAAGTAGCCTAGCAACCGAGTCGAGTATTGAACATGGCAACCAAATGGACTGATGGGCTGATAGGCTGATTCAGGATCAATCATATATCTTCTTGTATTTGAGAGCCACCGATGCTGGACGCCATATCAACAAACTAGAGCATCTTTATTTTAATTGTTATACCTGTGGTCTATTACAAGTGTTTTAAGCCAAGAGATGGCTGGCTTGGGCCAGGTTTGTTAACGAAAAACCATGAAATGATTCTGTCCTAAATGCGGAAGTTGGATAAAGGCGGTTATGTATGTAGGTTAAATCTAATCTTCTCATGCTGCGACTTAATTCATTGCTCTGATATAACTGATTCACTATTTTCAGATTTCATTTATTGCCTTTTCCGGATGAATATTTTTAGATTTCCATCTACTCGAAACGACGGAGACCAAATATTGAAAGCCACTGCTGTGCAGTAGTTTGGTGATCAAGGCGGATGCATCTCGAGGCAGCTCTTGGAATTGATCAATGGTATTTTAACGAACTTGGCCCAAGCCAGCACTCCTCTAACCTCTCTAACCTGTATTAGAGTGATCTTGGGCTAACAGTACCACGACCATTAACCAATTATAAAGGCATAATTGTAACAGAACAAAGAAACGTCAGGCTGTGTTCTGCGCGTCGGTGCAACAATGCAACGCAACAAGGAAGTGCAGTTCAGTTTTGGCGTCAACATAATAATCTAAAATAGTTGCAGGAACTTACTGTACTACAAAGGGGGCCCTGTAACGGAAATAAACTCACTCACTGTCATCTATCGTTGTAAAACTAGACTGAAAACAGAGTTCTTGACGATTAATGTGAATGCATGATATGAATGCAATAAACGTTATTAAACGTTAACAAATTTACACATTCACTTCATGTGCCTTCAACAGAATTAATTCGTTCATTCGTTTGAAGATCATTCTGCGTCATAAGCAGCAGTAAAGTTCTATTTCCTACATTCTACATCAGGCGATAAGAAATGTTCTGGGACGGCTGGTAGATTACATTTACGGTTTAAGAAGATCGAATGAAAGTCGAAACATCCTAGTCTTTAGTTTGCAAACGAAACTACATGGATCCTTATTACCACCTTCCTTAATTTAATTCCTTTGGTTCGGAAACACTCGATGTTATTTTCGATGTTGTTCGATGTTAAGTTCACAACTCTCCCCTATAAGCCCTTGCCAAGCTCCAATCGGCTCCAATCCTTAACTGTCCAGTCCTTTGCTCTCCAGCTTACGTTTTCGAAATTCATACAAGAGAAAAATCAGTTTAAACTACACGACACATCGTCACCTAATGTTATTGGCTTACGAAGAAACCCCATTAACAAATGCTTCATCCATAAATCCATTTGTCACATCGACCAACGCTCGATCGGTTGTCGGCCAGAGTTCGAATCTTCTCCGCCGGATGGAGTCATTAAGAAGCCCAAAAAAACCAAAAGCAACACCCCAGAGGCTGGGGCATGTAGGTGTTTGCTGAGCAAAACAAAAAGGCCGGCCCCGTACGGTGCAAGATAATTAAGAGTGCAGTGCACTCGACGGACCGCGCAAGTGTTTACTTGAGGCTCATTAATTTAAGACCCCGACTGTTGTACCAGGGGCCTGCCTCCCATCTGCGCTGCGAAAACAGACACACAACAAGGCTGATCTCTCCGCGGCGATGTGTTAATTTCCAGCGACATCTCGTGCACTTCCGACAGG
>NW_026685606.1:0-2537 GCF_943735745.2 Anopheles bellator | reverse complement strand
ATGACGTCTGCGTGTTTTATTGACCCACGAAGAAGATTAAAAAGCCACTTTAGGTTGTTATTCAAATCGCTGTTGTTGAGTCACGATCGTGGAGCATAGATCATAGATTCACACAGCTTTGGCGGTCTCACGGCGTTGATCATTGTTTTTGCTCATCTTTTACGGTTTGTTAAATAATGTGTCTATCGAAATATTTCACAGCACCAGAATCTTCTGAGGCATCATTGGCTGCTCAGTATTCATAATGCTTCCATCGCTCTTTGTATGCGCTTGAGAATGTTCTTCGCAAAATCCAATTCCTGTTCATGAATGAAGGCATAACAATTTCCGTGATCTCGTTGGAACGTGTGTATTGCGCATTCCGAACTGAACAACAGATCAAGCGAGTGATGTAATGTTAGACTGATGCAAGACGTAACAGATCGTAACAGGTTGGGTGTAGTTTTAGGACTAAAGGCTAGTATTTAAAAAACTAGATTCAACTAAAAGATTCAGTTCATTCAGCGACTCTTTTTACTAAAAGCTCGGAAATAATTGTTTTAACACTGATGTAACGGTATCAAAAAATGATGCGAATTTGCAAAACAACAAAAGAAACATTCACAAAATTATTTAAATAAATTATCAAAGCATGCCGACTATGCTTCGTCAAGAGAGAAGGAGGAGTTGTATTTCAAACCTCTCTGAAATTAACGACTTTGCCATTCTCCTACTGCAAATGGCAACGAAATTTGCGGTTACAGCAGTGCGATGAAAAGCAATTTGTTTGACCACACCTTGACCGGAACACGCTCAAGCGCCCACTTCAAATGGGGAAAAGGACGAAGTAAGGGAAACATAACGTGCCTTTCCACGTCAGTGAAAATTAACGTTTACGGGTTTGCAAAAAAAGAAGAAAGTTATACACAGATATTTATCACCCGAGCTGTGGAAAACCAGCTCAAAGCAAAGCATAAATTAGACATCGAGGAAGGTAGAAACTTCGCACAGTTGTCGACAGAACTTTTGACTTTCGTCGAAAGCTCGGAACACAAACACGCACACAAATACGACAAAAGCGGAAGAAAGAGGAAGACAGATAGCAGTAAAGTTCAAGCTCCGTCCAGCACAACGCCTTTCCGTTTCCCGGCGATACGATAGATGAATACGATTTGAAGAACGAGGGGCGAAAGTAATGAGTTTTCCACGCAGCACCACCGTTACGCAGACTAATGGGCCAGCCTGGTCAGAACCAGAGAGTTGTCCAGTTGTTGGTTCCGGAGCCCCGAACGAGGTTAGTACGATTTGCAGTGACACAGAAGCAATTTCATTGGCAAAGGCAACTTCTGAACGGTCCTTCAGTTCGTTGGAACGAGTACGCCGCAGAATCTTTCCCAGTCAAGGGTTTCGAACGGCAGAGCAGAAGATTTTCAAGGATTGTGGTTCTATCCATGGATCCAGCGATGAAATTTCATAATTTCAATCTGAAGTTGTGCGTTTTTTAATGTTGGAATGGAATCGTTATTTGATTTGAGGTTTCAAGCAACAGTTCAACTTTAAATTACAATTTTATTACATTTCTATTAGGAGGTTCAGTTCGCATAGGCTCGAATGAAAAGGAGAATGAAATCCATGTTGCCATTTCGCAGTACATTGTGTATTTTTAAGTATAAAAACTAAATTCTTATAATTGGTTTGTAAACCAGCTCTTTTATTCCAGCCCCTAACAGGCTGCAGTTGCACCATCTCCACATGTTCTCGATGGTTACAAAACAGATGACAACACTCATCTGGTCGTACTTCCGTTCCAGAAAGACAAATTACTATACATGTAGCATCCGTCGTATTCACAAACATCTCCCTCTCTTGCCACGTCTATTTATTCATTCACTCGAAGGAGTCTGTTTGCAATTCACACTTACAGGGCACATCGTGGAAGGCTCTTCCTACATCCACCAGATCTGCTGACTTCGAGAACATGATTTATCCAACAAGACAAGTCATTATGTTTCGCAGTCCTTTTACTTGACACTAGCTTCATTTTGATGCCATTTATCAACATCGCAATATAACTATATATACAAGAGGTTAAGTTATCCTTACTGGCAGCAAATTTGTCAGCATAGTCTACATCATATGGCACATAACTATGTTATTGCCTTCTTCATCTTGCTATATCCTTTCACAAACAATCAAAAAGGCAAAGTTTGTGGCCTTTTTACAGTATTTTCGACATTTGAGTACTGTACCTTTCTCGCTAAATGTCATGCCGTCATACCTGCACAATGAATCGCTTTCCTTTCGAACGGGCTTATGGTCCGCACACCTTATTGTCTTCAGATAACGGTTAGATTAAAAGTAAATTGATTCTCGAACCACGTGTCATGAACATCCGATCGAAGACGAAGACGATCACAATTTCTCTCATCTCTCTTCAGTGCTTCGGTCGATTACGCGAGTTGCAGAAGATTTATAGCATCTCTTGCAACTTTTTTAGCGTAACTTACGAGTCGATGGAGACCTTGTAAGAAAGAATACCTTTGCCAAAGACAAGCTGA
>NW_026685605.1:0-2537 GCF_943735745.2 Anopheles bellator | reverse complement strand
CATGACTGGATAGAATTCGTGGCTTGCGCTGGCCTTGGTCTCTGCATTTCCCCCCCCACTTGTCTAGCTTGAGAATACGACTTGAAGAGGCGTATCTCAAGTGGAGTAGTAAAGTTGGTACAATATGGTGCGATAAATCCTTAATGCTATTATTGGTTACAATTAGTTTCTTACTTTATCCAGAAAACATATTTCGCGTTATGTTTTCTTCTATGCTGTGTCGAGTGAGGCGTTAGGAATTGAACCTAACCTTAAGACACCTGTGATCTTAAGAATCCTAGGGGTGCGCGATCGCATTGCCCGAATGGCCATATCCTCTATATCCTACCAGCCCTTTGCGTTCTGTTAGGGGTTGAACTCTTCTATTCCGGACTTAAACCGGCCCTAAGTTTCATTCTTGCATTATCGGTTCCATTCCCACCACTCATTCAATAACTTTGTCGTAAACCTTACAGGTGTATTGCAATGTTGGTTTTCTTGGGCGGACCTATTCGCTCGCTAATTTTTCTCCTGTACTGCTCTTGCCTCGCGGTATTCCCTCGCGGTATTGATTTTACTTTCATTAATTCCATCCCTACCACTCATTTGATGACTTTGTTGTAGACCACGAGCTGGTGCATCAAATGTTGGATTTTCAGGAGGACTATTCGTGTGCCAATGTTCTGCTGTACTATTCTTGCTTCGCGGTATTTTTCCTCGCGGTATTCACTTTCCTTTTATTAATTCCATCCCTACCACTCATTTGATGACTTTGTTGTAGACCACGTGCTGGTGCATCAAATGTTGGATTTTTAGGAGGACTATTCGTGCGCTAATGTTCTGCTGTACTATTCTTGCTTCGCGGTATTTTTTCTCGCGGTATTCACTTTCCATTTATATTTCCATTTCCATGTCCTATCGCTGTTTTACTCTGACCCTGCTGGCCTTCTTATTTCTTTCCGTGTTCCTCATCCTTTTCTTTCCTGTCTTTGCTCTACAACATTCTCAAATTACTGCTTTTTCTTCCGCCTACATTTCTTTCATTCCAATAGATGAAATAAGGAAAATCTGGATATTTCATTTTTGCTACGGTATATAGGTTAGATTGTAGCAAAGAATCCTCCCTCTATATCAATAAAATATTCCTGATCTTGCTATTTGACCCCTTTCGTTTGAAACTAATTGCTCTCTCATTTTTCGCTACACCAATGCGTTAACTTTGTTTCCTTGCGTGATTTCTATGCTGTCCGTATTTAATCTGTCATGTTGGTGAGCGTGTTGTCTTCATTCGTTTTTTTCGCGTCCTCTATTCCTACTCTTACAATAGCAATGAGGGTTTTCTACCATCCTTTTCCTATACCTTTTCTTTTGAAAAACCCATGCTCTAGGATTCTCGTTCCTGTTTCTTCACTCCTACAATATTCCTCTCTTCTTCTTGCGTACTGCACGTCCCTTTTTATATTGCCGCTGTTGCCTTCGTAAGAGGGTCTGCATCTTCCTTGTCCGTCCCTTGCTCGGTACCTGTGTCTTTATCTCCCTTGGTCGTCTTTTCGTGGTCATCATTTCTTGTGTTGTTTGAGTTATAAATGTTTCCTTGCCAGTCTATCGATACCAACTCTCGATTTTGTGGACGTACTTGAAGAGCATTACTTTTATCAAACTTCTGCCGTTGATTACCTGTATGCAAATTTTTGAGCCTTTTCTCTATCATCTCTTCTTGAGCAATATCACCCTGTTCGATGGCTAATTTCTTCAACTTCTCTCCCAATTCTAACTTTTTGCTATTTTGGGCTCGCTCGTTAAGTGCAGCACTTTTCAAAACTCTAATAAAATGGAGTCTCAAATTCCATTCGGGCGTATGATTATTGGTCAACATAGTTTCTCTCGTATTCTATTCTTCACGCCTTTTGTTTCTCATGTCACTTCACTTCTTTACGCCTTTCACTTTACTCACATGACCGCAGTCGAAAATTGTATTTTCCCATGTGGTTGGCTTGTCCTACGCTGCACGTGCCGGACAAAAACAATGCCAAATTCCTTCCTCCGCTAGAGTGTCGTTGACCTGCTTCGTTTTTCCTTCTGGGCTGCTCCGTTGACCCTTCTAGATTGCTTCTTCTTCCTTCTGCGTTGCTTCGTAGACCCTCCGCGTTTCTGCATTCTGCTGCTTTCTTCTCAGCGCACTCACTTTCGCTGGATCACTGTTTCGCTGTCTCTCTTGCTCGCGTTGCGTCTTCGTTGTTCGGCCGTCTTCCTTCCTTCCAGATGGTTTTTGAAGTTGCTGTTCTCTTATCTTTTTCGTTGTATGGTAATTAGCACTGTTCCCTTATTGGGTGATTTTTTTTTTCAGCTCTCAGTCTGTTTCACTGTGCACAATTTATCAATTCTTATTCACTTCTTTTACCACATTCACTTTGACTCGAACATTTATTTGTAGATTTTGGATATCTTTTCCCACCGGGATAGAATCCGAAACCTTGGGGATATCGAAAATAATCCCACCGCTGTCACCACGAAGAGCCCCAACTTGGGGATTCTATCTACCGAATTAAAACTCGTAA
>NW_026685604.1:0-2539 GCF_943735745.2 Anopheles bellator | reverse complement strand
ACTTAAGAAAAGCTAAATCTGAAACCAAATCGACAGCCATTGTCTTTAGACATTGAAAAAGCTTTCGATAGTGTATGGCATTATGGACTGCTACACAAAATGCATAAACTTAATTTCCCACTATACATATTAAAAATTTTAAAAAGCTATCTTAACAATAGAAAATATCAAGTACTTGTCAACAATACGCTCTCTGCATCCTTTAATGCTCCAGCTGGTGTCCCTCAAGGAAGTATCCTTGGTCCTTCCCTCTATAATATATTCACGTCCGACATTCCAAAAACAAGAACGTGTGAAGTGGCAATTTATGCTGACGATACAGCCCTTATATCAACAAGCAAGGTAACCAAAACAGCGATTAAGAACCTACAAAAAATCGTTAACTCCTATAAAAGTTATTACAATAACTGGAAGATAAAAATCAATACATCGAAAGTTCAGGCTATATTTTTCCCATATAAATTCAGCAAACGAGTTGTTCCACTACCTCGACAAAATATCATTATAGATAATCAAAATATATCATGGTCTCCTCACCTCAGGTACCTGGGGCTACTACTGGACAATAAACTTAACTACCGTCCACACTTAGAAATGTTGCATATAAAACTAGACATACTCATCAAACTGCTATACCCATTAATCAATAGAAAATCAAAACTAAACTTCCCAAATAAACTCCTTATATATAAAACAATTTTCCTCCCTCTTTTAACCTATGCCTCTTCTCTGTGGTCGCATTGCTCCAAAACTAACTTCCAATCAATACAAATCAGACTGAATAAAATTCTCAAAATGATCCTCAATTTACACTGGAGAACACCAACAAATCTCGTCCTAAGCCTCGCTGGCACGCATAGACTATCGTTAGAAATTAACAAACTAAAAGAAGGCCTAATCAATAGATGCAATAATTCTATCCACCCAACAATAAAAGACCTAATTATCTGATGTTTTTAAAGTTAACTAGTTGTAAGATGTATGTAGTTATTAGTTATAAGTATGATATAATGACTCAATGCCACGTGGCATAACATGTAATCTAAATAGATTTTAATCGAAATATTTTCATTTCAATCATTTTGATACTTTAAAATTATTAAATAGCTGCAATCCCATTGTGGAATATCTTTGTACTCTTATGTAATCAAACATCTCTGTATAATAAAGATCCAATTTTGAGAATAAAAAATAAAAAAATAAAAATCCCTTGCACTACGTTTGGGGGAAATATTCTTTTGAATACGATATAGTTCTATAATGGTTGAGTGAAATCTTTCAACGCAACCATTGACCTCTGATCTACTAGTAGGTGTAAGATACACGCGTACATTGAGATCTAATAATTTTCCTCGTATGTCTGGGGTCTGCAATCCTCCTTCGTTGTCGATTACAACTGATTCGGGAACTGCATGCGATGTGAGCGTGCTCCACAGTGCTCTTTCAACGTCAAATGCCTTGAGTGAATTGGGATCATTCGTCCGTATTTGCTAAAATTGTCAATACTTGACAGGAATAATTGTTTTTCAACTTGAAAAATATCGATGTGCATGATTTGAAAGGGGTAGTTTGGAATGGGTGTATATTGTAGTTGTGTTACAAGTGTGTTCCGATAGCTCCCGAATGATGATGTTACTCATCCAAGAAGTTTTCTAATACTGATTTTATTGATTTATTGTCAGCCCTCTGACAGTCGCACTGCACTATCCCTCATAACACTACTACTTATGCAAATTACTGCAAATTAAATATATACCAAATTTATGCCCGTATGGCGGCGTGCCGCTATTCAGGCGCCAACATTCCGGTCACCAAAAACGAATGGTTCTTTTTATTGTTTTCAACTACAATTTGAACTCCCTGAACTCGATTTTACCCTTATTCCATTCATTCAACCGGTAATGGGGCAATTCTATGAATCGGTCTACGAATCTTAATGAAACTACTCTAGTTACACCATCCTTTCCTGGATGTATTTCCGTAATTCGTGCTATTGACCATCTACAAACTGCTATGTTATCTTCTTGCAAAATTACCAATCTACCTGGCTCAATGGATGTAGGACTTTTGTTCCACTTAGCACGTGTCTGTAACGTCCTTAAATATGCGCGGTGCCAACGGTTCCAAATGTGTTGCATATGCCGTTGCATCTCCAGTGATTTAATCTGTTTGTAGGTAAATCGCTGATATCAATATCTGGGATTGTTTGTAGATTATTGTCTACCAAAAAATGTCCTGTTGTGGGCGCCTTCATATCTCTAGGATCTTCTGATATAGTTGTAATTGATCGAAAATTTAGACATGTTTCTATCTCTGCCAATACGGTTGATAAATCTTCAAACGTTAAATGCGCTGTGCCTAACACGCGTTTCAAATGAAACTTCATCGACTTGACTGCCGACTCTCATAAACCTCCAAAATGTGGTGCAGTTGGTGGCGTGAACTTCCATTTAATGTCTTGTTCGTCACTCCATCAAACAACATTTTCTTGGTGTTCTTTAGCATGCAGCAGTTTGAATAACTCTCTTAACTTGTTGTT
>NW_026685603.1:0-2540 GCF_943735745.2 Anopheles bellator | reverse complement strand
TCCACCCGCGGCAGTGACATTTATGACGTCTCCGGAGATGTCACTTCATGCGATATTGCATTGCAGATCGCAGCGTGTAGACCGGCCTTAACACTATAATAAGAGTTATGAAAACTTAATAGTTGTATGTAGTTTAAATTTGGCGTTCTGTTCAGACATTTCCACAGTGATGTGTATCACGTGAGATATTGTGGGTCTGCAGCCAGTGATCGCTTCTGAAATGGAGCATACTGATAGTTTTTTGGCCCTTCCAATATTTTATCTTCGCTACTGTGGTATTTATCGAGAGACGTCCAAGTTGAAGAAACTTCGAACGATAAATTGTTCTGCTGTTTTGTTTGTGTTCATGATATTGCAGTCGATTTATGTTTTGCAAAATGTGGAAGATTTTCTTTCGATTTGCGACGTAATTCCAACGTTGGTGGTGGGACTAGTGGCTATTTCCAAACTCTGCATCTTTGTTTTAAAGCCAGCAGCCATATTCTCTCTGATCGACTCATTCAAAATGCTCCGAAAACGCTCGAACGGCCAAAAGCAAACGTTGTTCCAGAGGAGCAGTCATTTCCATGCCAATCTCCTCAAAGTGTATATAACAGGGGCATTGATAGTGGGATGGTTTTATATTTTGAGTGCTGTCGTTGCGGGAGTTCGGAAGTCCATAGTTGAGGGTAGCTTACGTTTCGTGGCACCTATGGCGTACGTATGGTATTCTCCAATCTCAAACCTTTAATTCTAATAATTGCTCGTCCCAACCACCGTTTCATTGCAGTTTTCCACATAACTATCAACATCCGGCTGTTTTTGTGGCAACTTTACTGTTCAACTGTGACTCAATTCACATGAGCATTTTTATAAATTGTAGTGTCGACACGTGCTTTTCGGAACTGGCTACTAACGTAGCCATCCATTTCAACATCATACAAGATCGTGCAAAATCGATTGATTTTTCAAAACATACTGAAAATGACCTACATAATGTAATAAATTACCATACGGAGTTGCTGGGCATATGTTCAAACGTTAACAGCATTTTTCAGCACACCGTATTTTATCTGCTAATGCTGGACTCGGTGCTGTTGTGCGTAATTGGTTATCAATTTGTACTTTTCATGAACACGCCTCGCGTTGTTATGCTGGCTTCTATGGCGTTTGTAATGCTATTACAGGCAGTAATTTACACCTACCATGGCTCCAAGATGCACGATGAGGTACGAGGCTTCAGTCTAGATGTGTCTAAAAATGCACTTACTAACTCACTAAAATTCGAATAATTAAGAGCTTAAGAGTTGCTGACGCTTTTTACCAAAGCAATTGGTACGAGGGAAGTTTAACAATGAAGAAAAAACTACTTTTCTGTATCATGCGAGCTCAGAAACCTGTCGTTACTAAGGGTGGTTTTATAAAAGCAACATTACCTACTTTGAAAAAGGTGAGAATATTACCGACTTTAAACTAATAATTATCTTGGCTTGATGATGATTGTATTTTTCAACAGATGTTAAACTCAACTGGTTCTTACATCACTATGCTACTATCGTTAGACACTAATGTTGCAGCGGAACAGTAGAACCCGGGGATTCAGCTTGATCGGCGTGACCGTTGTTCAACTTCGCTCGCTTACCTAACAACATATTTTAAAATTTGAAACTTTAAATTAGCCGAATTAAATAAAACACTGTAGACCTCCTGTAGCGCAGCCTAGGCTCGTCAAATGTAAAACGAAATGTGATTAATCGTCGGAAGTTAACCTGATGTGTCTTAAGTTTCTGTCCCTTCTGTCTTTTTCCGCCTGTTCAATTCTTTTGGCTTCCGTCCCGTGTTTTACATCGTGTTTTACAACACACTGTTTGCATAAATAGACAGAACACATAAACAAATCAAAGTAGAATTTTGCCACCTGTTCGACCCGGAGTACGAGTACTCTCTGAGACAGTACGGCTTCCGCAAGCAGCGATGCATCCTAGACGCTGCCCGGATGATCGTCGAGGAGGGAGCCGACGCTATGCGCCACGGTGCGGCGCTCCACAACAAACACGTGCACCCGGAGCTACTGGGTGTGCTGGGCAGCTACTTCACCGGTCGCGGAACCAACCGTGGGCTGAAGACACGCAAAGTCACGGCAGACGTCCCGCAGGGTTCAATTTTTGGACCGACCCTCTGGAACGTGGTGTACGACGGTGTCTTGTCGCTGCCACTATCAGAGGTAACGTCAACAATTCGATACGGAGCCTCGCTATGGACAAAGCGGCCTTCCGGCCTCGAGGTACAGAGGTGCAGCGCAGGCTGGCGCAGGGTGTGCCAAGCACGTTCCGCAGTGTTTCCTACAGTGTGGCCACGGTCCTCGTATTGCTGCTGCAGGAGGACGAACGCTGCATCGGGCGACGGTGGCCAGCGATTGGGCAGCAAACGAAGGACACCCATCCACCACCACACGCGACGGCCCTGCGCAAAAGGGAGCGTTTGCGCACTATCAGCCAGTGGCAAGAGCAGTGGGCGGCGGCGGGGCTAAGACCAGACGCTAGCCGGTATCAACGCTGGAC
>NW_026685602.1:0-2540 GCF_943735745.2 Anopheles bellator | reverse complement strand
GTCCAGCGTTGATACCGGCTAGCGTCTGGTCTTAGCCCCGCCGCCGCCCACTGCTCTTGCCACTGGCTGATAGTGCGCAAACGCTCCCTTTTGCGCAGGGCCGTCGCGTGTGGTGGTGGATGGGTGTCCTTCGTTTGCTGCCCAATCGCTGGCCACCGTCGCCCGATGCAGCGTTCGTCCTCCTGCAGCAGCAATACGAGGACCGTGGCCACACTGTAGGAAACACTGCGGAACGTGCTTGGCACACCCTGCGCCAGCCTGCGCTGCACCTCTGTACCTCGAGGCCGGAAGGCCGCTTTGTCCATAGCGAGGCTCCGTATCGAATTGTTGACGTTACCTCTGATAGTGGCAGCGACAAGACACCGTCGTACACCACGTTCCAGAGGGTCGGTCCAAAAATTGAACCCTGCGGGACGTCTGCCGTGACTTTGCGTGTCTTCAGCCCACGGTTGGTTCCGCGACCGGTGAAGTAGCTGCCCAGCACACCCAGTAGCTCCGGGTGCACGTGTTTGTTGTGGAGCGCCGCACCGTGGCGCATAGCGTCGGCTCCCTCCTCGACGATCATCCGGGCAGCGTCTAGGATGCATCGCTGCTTGCGGAAGCCGTACTGTCTCAGAGAGTACTCGTACTCCGGGTCGAACAGGTGGCAAAATTCTACTTTGATTTGTTTATGTGTTCTGTCTATTTATGCAAACAGTGTGTTGTAAAACACGATGTAAAACACGGGACGGAAGCCAAAAGAATTAAACAGGCGGAAAAAGACAGAAGGGACAGAAACTTAAGACACATCAGGTTAACTTCCGACGATTAATCACATTTCGTTTTACATTTGACGAGCCTAGGCTGCGCTACAGGAGGTCTACAGTGTTTTATTTAATTCGGCTAATTTAAAGTTTCAAATTTTAAAATATGTTGTTAGGTAAGCGAGCGAAGTTGAACAACGGTCACGCCGATCAAGCTGAATCCCCGGGTTCTACTGTTCCGCTGCAACATTAGTGTCTAACGATAGTAGCATAGTGATGTAAGAACCAGTTGAGTTTAACATCTGTTGAAAAATACAATCATCATCAAGCCAAGATAATTATTAGTTTAAAGTCGGTAATATTCTCACCTTTTTCAAAGTAGGTAATGTTGCTTTTATAAAACCACCCTTAGTAACGACAGGTTTCTGAGCTCGCATGATACAGAAAAGTAGTTTTTTCTTCATTGTTAAACTTCCCTCGTACCAATTGCTTTGGTAAAAAGCGTCAGCAACTCTTAAGCTCTTAATTATTCGAATTTTAGTGAGTTAGTAAGTGCATTTTTAGACACATCTAGACTGAAGCCTCGTACCTCATCGTGCATCTTGGAGCCATGGTAGGTGTAAATTACTGCCTGTAATAGCATTACAAACGCCATAGAAGCCAGCATAACAACGCGAGGCGTGTTCATGAAAAGTACAAATTGATAACCAATTACGCACAACAGCACCGAGTCCAGCATTAGCAGATAAAATACGGTGTGCTGAAAAATGCTGTTAACGTTTGAACATATGCCCAGCAACTCCGTATGGTAATTTATTACATTATGTAGGTCATTTTCAGTATGTTTTGAAAAATCAATCGATTTTGCACGATCTTGTATGATGTTGAAATGGATGGCTACGTTAGTAGCCAGTTCCGAAAAGCACGTGTCGACACTACAATTTATAAAAATGCTCATGTGAATTGAGTCACAGTTGAACAGTAAAGTTGCCACAAAAACAGCCGGATGTTGATAGTTATGTGGAAAACTGCAATGAAACGGTGGTTGGGACGAGCAATTATTAGAATTAAAGGTTTGAGATTGGAGAATACCATACGTACGCCATAGGTGCCACGAAACGTAAGCTACCCTCAACTATGGACTTCCGAACTCCCGCAACGACAGCACTCAAAATATAAAACCATCCCACTATCAATGCCCCTGTTATATACACTTTGAGGAGATTGGCATGGAAATGACTGCTCCTCTGGAACAACGTTTGCTTTTGGCCGTTCGAGCGTTTTCGGAGCATTTTGAATGAGTCGATCAGAGAGAATATGGCTGCTGGCTTTAAAACAAAGATGCAGAGTTTGGAAATAGCCACTAGTCCCACCACCAACGTTGGAATTACGTCGCAAATCGAAAGAAAATCTTCCACATTTTGCAAAACATAAATCGACTGCAATATCATGAACACAAACAAAACAGCAGAACAATTTATCGTTCGAAGTTTCTTCAACTTGGACGTCTCTCGATAAATACCACAGTAGCGAAGATAAAATATTGGAAGGGCCAAAAAACTATCAGTATGCTCCATTTCAGAAGCGATCACTGGCTGCAGACCCACAATATCTCACGTGATACACATCACTGTGGAAATGTCTGAACAGAACGCCAAATTTAAACTACATACAACTATTAAGTTTTCATAACTCTTATTATAGTGTTAAGGCCGGTCTACACGCTGCGATCTGCAATGCAATATCGCATGAAGTGACATCTCCGGAGACGTCATAAATGTCACTGCCGCGGGTGGA
>NW_026685601.1:0-2548 GCF_943735745.2 Anopheles bellator | reverse complement strand
TGTCGTGGACCTGTGACAAGGGAGCTGTCAAACGTGACAGGCAGTCGATCATAAGCAAGCGTGCTGAACAGACGTGCTGTGTTACTTACTACAATAAAGGTTGATAGGTAGATATTGTAACCAACCTACCAAAGTTACTTTACAAGTTCGACTAATTACGTGCAAGGTCACAATAACTGGCGACGAGGATGGTTGACGCACCTAACGCAAGTGCTGCGGCTGGGCAACGTGCTGCCCTGACCATACAGACGCCCATCATCGAGCCGTTCGATCGCCATCGAACAAAATGGACGCGATGGGTTGAGCGTCTGGAAACCGCGTTCACACTGTTTTTGGTCCCGGAGGACAGAAAATTACTAATGCTACTGCATTACATCGGTAGTGAGAACTACGATATTGTGGCGGATAAGTTGGCCCCAGTGAAACCGCATGCCAAAACTTACGCCGAAATCGTTAAATTGCTGCAAGAGCATTTCACCCCGAAACCTTTAGAAATATTAGAAAATTTCCGTTTCAAGTGCTGCAAGCAGGGTGAGGAGTCAATAGATGACTACCTGCTATTGCTAAAGAAGTTAGCAATCACGTGTAATTTCGGGGACTATCTGAATACGGCTCTACGAAACCAATTTGTCTTTGGCCTGAAAAATCGTGGAATCCAAGCTAGACTGCTTGAAGTGCGCGACCTTACATTAGATAAGGCGCATGACCTCGCTGTGGCAATGGAAATGTCAGCGCGAGGGGGTGACGAAATTCAGGGCCAAGAAAAGAATGATATTTGGTTGCTACGCCAGGCCAATAAAAGTACAAAAGGCCGAAAACCAATGCATGCTGATCGACTGGATAAAGGGGGCACCAATACAAGCACAACTGCGTGTTACCGATGCGGTAACACACAACACTTGGCGAACAAGTGTGCGCACGTCAACACAATTTGCCATGCATGCAAAAAGACGGGACACATAAGTAAGGTATGCTTGAAGAAGCAAGCTGCGCCCGTTGCAAAAAAATACAATGCCGTCCACAGTGTGGAGGATAAAAAAGACCTTGACGAAATATGCGGTCTGTACAACACAGAGAGCCGAATAGGGAAATTCTGGGCTGACATCTCTGTGAATGGTAAATGCATCAAATTTGAAGTGGATACCGGTGCCCCGGTTGCAATAATAAGTCTGGAGGACTTTAAAAAGACATTGCCGTCTTTAAAATTAACTGCTGCAGATTTGACGCTGATAAGTTACAGCGGAGACCCGGTCAAACTGCAAGGTAAATGTACAGTTTCGGTTAAAAGTGCAAACGACGCACTCCGATTACCATTGTACGTAGCTGAAAACCGTAAGCACCCGTTATTAGGGAGGAATTGGATCAAGGCGCTACGACTTGATATGAACCAATTTCACGAAATACACACAGTGGATGTTACTAATACAGATGGCGACACATCGGAAAAAAAATTGCTACAAAAATACGATGGTGTGTGTGCCGAGCCCATAGGCAAAATTAACGGGCTGGTAGCGAAACTGCGATTGAAAGAGAATGCGCAGCCAATTTACATGAAAGCAAGAACGGTACCATTTGCAATAAGAACTGCGGTAGAGCAGGAAATAGAGAAACTCGTGCGTAAAGATTGATGCAGTACAAAGTATGCCTACTCCGGAGAACAAAGAACAAGTGCGTTCATTTGTGGGTTTGGTAAATTATTATGGACGATTCCTGCCGAACCTAAGCACATTAATCTATCCACTGAATCAACTGCTGCGGAATGACGTGCCATTCCAATGGTCGAAATCATGCGAAGAAGCATTTCGACGGGTTAAAGAAGAGATGCAGTCGGATACATGCTTGGTACACTACAATCCGGAGTTGCCGTTGGTGTTAGCGACTGATGCGTCGCCTTATGGAGACCCAACGCAGATACAAACAAGATTGCATAATGCGAGGCATACGGGTATACGTACCACCTAAACTGCGGTCAAAAGTACTTGACGAATTACATTCTGCACATTTTGGAAGCACTCGTTTGAAGACACTTGCAAGAGGTTACGTGTGGTGGGAACGCATGGATCGAGAGATCGAAGAGTTGGTAAAGAATTGCGCATCTTGCCAAGTTACGCGTCCTAACCCTGTCAAAGCACCGTTACATTGCTGGGAACCTGCCACACAACCCTTTGAACGAGTACATATCGACTTTGCTGGGCCATTTATGCAAACATATTTCATCGTTTTTGTCGACGCTTACTCGAAATGGCCAGAGGTAAAAATGCTACGAGACATTACTACTGCTTCCACTATTACTGCATGTAGAGAGTTCTTTACTACTTATGGAATACCCTGCGTCTTAGTAAGCGACAACGGTGTACAGTTCACCTCGAATGAATTCCAGAAGTTCCTGAAGCTCAATGGTATTTTCCATAAAATGGGTGCGCCATATCACCCTGCTACGAATGGTCTAGTGGAGAGGTTCATTCAAACCTTCAAAAATAAGATGAAGGCACTACAATGTGAAAAAGTTAACATGCACAAGGAACTCTGCAACATATTGCTGAATTAT
>NW_026685600.1:0-2550 GCF_943735745.2 Anopheles bellator | reverse complement strand
CACCGCAAAGTGCACGGAATTAAGTATCATTGGCTGGCGTGTTATTTGAAGAGTGCTTCGGAGCCTGAAACTAACTAAGAAAGTTGCAAAGGTCCTCACAAATCATCATCTATCGGAAGTTGCGATATTGTTAACAATAGAAACCAACAAGTCCTGGAGCACGAATGTAACGAGTTAGATGAAATTCGAAATAATTAAATGTCGATACAAAAAGACAGAAAAAAATTAATCAGAAGCTAATTGAGCTTCGACTTAGATCAAGTTTATTTTAAATTTCTGTTTCTTTTATGATGCCTTAGCGTTTGATCGGTTCACGTAAACGTGTTGGTTCCTCCTCTTACTGAACGATTTGCAGTCGTATTGACGAATAAGACTGCAATATTCGTTGGTACGCTGCTGATCGATTACCCATTTTTGAAACGCGTTGCATTCTATAATATTCTACAAATATATTGTTATTATCTTGGGATATCGCTCGGTATTGATTAATGCGTTAATTTTGCTTGTTCACAAAGCCAACAATTTAAAAATATGCTTCGTCACTCAACAAACATTTCGCTACAAAAAATAGCATTTTCGACTCCCCTGTTTTGTAGGAAGTCTTAACAATTTAAATCCATTGTGCTGTAGTTGAGCGATTCATTTTATATAATAGCAGACATTCAACTAAAAGATTGATACTAAGGTTGACAGATATAAGCGCTGTAATTTTGAATCCGAGAAATTAATTACCTTGTACTTGGACTACGATCACTCAACCATCGTAGATGATCGGATCAAGCTGTTTTCGCGTTTAGGATCTTAATGTCCCGTATTGACTCGTCGATATTCCTTGCTCAATTTAACTTTTCGACTTCTGCCCGATGTTTGAGAAAACGACCTGACCTGGAACGCAGAATTGCTGCGAGGTCGTCTGTAACCGGACATAATGACCCTTTAAAAGCTCTTTGTCGTACGTTTGACTATTTACCGTCACTTTTTGACTTTTACTGTTTTTGAACAAAGTTTCGATGTTTATGCTTTCATGTCTTTTTAGTAACTGTTTGATTCATGTTACTGTTTTATTCGTGTATCTCTTGTTGTACCGGTTACCAGCTTCTGCCCTCGTTTCGCCATTTGTGATTACGCTATTTGTTCTATGTTAGCTCTATAGTCTATAAATAAATACAATATAGCAAGTTGTCTAATTTGTTATTCGTTTATTTATTTAAGGAGTTGATAAGTCAATATTGTAAACCATAAAAAATCGTGTAAAAAGAAAAACAGACACCTCTTTTGCTAATCCTATAATGAGTTAACCTGGGGCGTTCTAATAAATTTAATGGACCTTCGGTTAACATAAAAAAACACATGGAATGATCATTTCGTTATCAAATCGATCTTTAACGGCACCTAACTAGCAATCTGTACAACGAGAGCTTTGTAAATCGTCCAACTTAACATAAAATGCTGGGTTAGCTGAACAAATCCAACCCAAACGCGTGCCTATTTTGTGCAAACAGTCTATTACGTTGGTAATGTGCTTTGTTCTAATACCAGCCCGCGAGCGCCATTATCACAGATTAGATTCCGACTGGACGTTCTCATTCCTTCAAACTCCACGGCTAACTGTTTCCCCTGTGCCCGATGGCTCTATTTTAGGTTCTCCTGCGCCTGTGAATGGCTTGCGGCGCATAAAAATTCAATTTATGCAAAGCCCTGCAACAACCACGGCTCCGTGTGGCTACGAAACTAGTTTAACCGCGCCCAGACGCCCGATATCTTAATTCTTGGCCGACGACCACGAGAACCGTTGGGAAGCAGCAGTAAGAGGGGAGGGCTCATTTCATCACTAATTTCGCGACGGCCCACCGAGTGGGGTAGTCTATTTAGAAGCCATTTTGGAGCCGTCACAGGCCGTTCTCTGGGCAAGCGGAGCGACATTACATTTCCACGATAAATCACCCCAAGCAGGGGGGGACTTCTGTCGTCGGCTACGGTGCGATGGCCATTCGTTACAGCTGATGTGGGAATTGGCCCCTCTCGAGTGACGCCACCGATCCGTGAAGCGCACCGGGAAAGGTGAATTTGTTAACCGAGATTCGGGAACCGTTTTCCGTTTTCGGGCGTCCCGATTTCCGTGGCTGCCGTTCCGTTGCTACCAATTGCACCACACACTCCGCTGGGTGGGAAATTCAGTCCCGATAAAGACCCCCGGGCCCGCCGGGAAGTGGGTCGGAAAATCGGAACCTTCCTTGGTCGAGAAATAGGCCGCTCGGCTCAGCGTCGACACGTCGATCGCGCCCATTGTTCACGAGGCTCCCCGAGACGACTGCACGAAGAAATGGACGGAACTAATGGCAAATGGGGCACCACTCACCGGGATCTAGGGCCTGAGGGCCCCTGCCGTTCCGTGGTCTTGTTCTCTTGTGCCGTCTCTTTTCTCCGTGCTGATCATGAAGCACTCCGGGGAGGGGGTTGACAATGTTGCGTGACATCGACCCCCCAAGGTACCGTACCGGCTAGTTGAAGGCGGCAGAGACGGCACGAGAAGCCGTGATCATCGTAGAA
>NW_026685599.1:1203-2550 GCF_943735745.2 Anopheles bellator | reverse complement strand
TCGGAAGGAAGGGTTGAAATTGAAATAAATCATCACTTAATACTTCAAAACTCTGTTCCACCATATGGTGACACGATCTCCGGTCCCTCTCTCTCTCTCTCTCTAGCTCTCCCACTCTATCTCTCTCTCTCTCTGTCTCTCTCGCACTCTGTTTGATGGGTCCGGTGCATGTGTTTCAGGATTTTCGGTTCGCTGAAGCTGGGAGCTGAGGTTGAGGCTCGGCTCGGCTGCTTCGCTGCGAAGCGAGATGATTGAAATTATCCTTTGCGCTGTTTGTTCCCTTCGCTGACCGCCCCCTTCACCGGCCACAACAACAGCAACGGGTCGGAAGGGGAAGGTGGACGGGGGTTTCACGGTCCAGCAGGGCCCGCCGCCGCCGGTGGTCAGTTTGGTTGAAGGCGCCGCCTTTTTCGGTCGTCCGGGTCGTCCCGGTGTCGATATTTCCGGAACCCATCGGTCCGTGCCTGTATGTGTGTGGCTGGCTGTGGCTGGGTGGGTGGTTGTGTGCAGCGGATCCTTTCTTGCCCGGTGTCTCGATCCAGTAGCAGGCGGGCAGAAGGCCGTTTGTTTACACGGGGTGGAGGCGCCCACCGGGGATGAGAAGGCCGCGTCGTGTCCGTGTCGCCGGCACACAATCTGTTCCAATCCCCCTCCCCCCACCCCCCATCCACCAGCTTCGTGAGATCGCATTTCGTACACCACACCACCCGCCCAGGACACCCACCCATCCACTCAGCGACAGCAAGCCCCCCGAAGCCGACGCGCCAGGATCGGACGGTCAAACCAGCCGGTCAGCGGAGGTAGCCAGTGGTGGGGGGGTAGGGGCAGAAAGTAGAACGATGTTGGTGGCATGTAACCCCCCCCCCCGGCCCGGGGCTAATTGCCTTCAGCGTGTCCGCTGTGGGCCGCTCGTCCTGCAAAGACGATGTGTTTGGGGCGATGTTTTTGTGTGGAAATTTTGCTTGGAAAATTTTCTAGTTGTGCTAAATGGGGGGTGAGGGGGTGGCCCGTGGGTGGGTATCCATCACCTGGTCGGCAACCCTCGCAGCCATCACCGGCGGCGGGACTTCGATACGTGTAACGGGAGGATTAGGCAGCTCATAGTGGATGCTCCCGTGCCGAGCTCACCATCGCTCAAACTCGATGTAGAGTGACGGGGGGACGGACTTTTGTTATTCTTCCGGCCCCGGTCCCGACGCGGCATTTATTAACGCCGTGGAACGATGGCGATGTTTTTCGATGTTTTTTTCCGTACGTCGTGATTTAGCGATGGCGATGCGCTAAAAACCATCATTTGCTGGACGGTTTGGTGATGGTGACATGGAAGGGATGCCGGAAGCGTTGGGG
>NW_026685599.1:0-1103 GCF_943735745.2 Anopheles bellator | reverse complement strand
CCCCCCCCCCCCCCCCCCCCCCCCCCCCCCCCCCCCCCCCCGCGTCCTGGTTTCCTGTGTGTGTGTGTGTGCAAAATTCCTGCCCCCCCACCCTTTCCCCGATCCGAACCGGACCGGATTGCCGTGCGATGTTTTACGTTGCAGCGTTATTTTTTGCCCTCCGGCGGCCGCAACTGCTACTCTGTTGCTCCCTAAAGGCTGGGAGTGGGGGGCGGGAGGAGCAGAGCAAGGCCCACAGCCTGCAGACGGAGATTGCCTCCGCCTCCGACCGAAGCACGGGGCAAGGCCCGTGAACCGAATCACCCACGCGCGCGCCAAAAAACCCAAAAAACATCGCACGATTCGTTCGGAACCCGGAGCCCGAAAGGGTTTCGGAAGTGCTGGGTGCTGGGGGACCGTGATGTACGGTGATGAGAACAATTTTCCGGCTAAACGCATAAACACGCCCTAGAGGGTGGGTGGGGAGCATCACCACCCCACCCGTCCCGGTCTGCCCGAAAAAACGACAACAACCACCGCACGGCGGAGATTCGTACGGAACACAACGTGGAAAGGATGCCTCCGAGGCGGGCGGGGTGGGGAATAAGGATCGAACGTTGCCGCCGCCCAGGGGGGTGGGCCGGATTCGGATGAACAGCAAACGTAAAATAAACAAATCGACGGCGGCGGCGCTCTCGAGAGGGTCGTGGTCACGCCGGACAATTAAAAGCCGCCCGGTCCCGGTCGAGGACGTCGAGGACGACAAGGACGACGAAGCGCCTGCAGATGATAGTGATGATGATGATGGTGACGAGGACGACGACGAGGACGAAAAAGGCATGCCGCGGTGGTTCCGGCTAACAGGTGGCAGGATCGGCCAGGATTTGGTGCCTGTGTCTCTGTGTGTGTGTTCGGTTTCGGCTCGACACTCGAGACGAGTTGTGGTGGGCGGAAGGGGAGGGGCGGACTCGACGGACAGCTCGAGAGTCAAATGTCGTCGCCGTCGAGGACGAGAACGACGATGGCGTCGAGTAGGTCCTCGTGCTGTGTGTTTGCACAGTGCTCACACACCGAGCCGCCGCCTGTCGAAATAATCGTAAATCAAAGGGGCTTTTCGCGGCCCC
>NW_026685598.1:0-2551 GCF_943735745.2 Anopheles bellator | reverse complement strand
AATTTCAATCCAATAATTCAAAAGGAGGAAAAAACGCTCAAGAAACAAGCAGCCAAGAAAAAACTCTCAAGAATAGTCCCAGAAGACGCCAAAAATAGTACTAGAGAAGCCGTGGCATAACCTACATTTTCTCACAAACCATACGCATCTAAAGAATCTTACCAGCCACCTCACAAAACGCCGAAATGGACGAAATTCCTTTTACTATGTATCGTATTTTTTGAATTCCGGTTCCATCTTACGGTTTTCTGAGTCTATCTCGGTTGCTCCACCAAAGATGCTCTCCTTTCATGTGAGGTTGGCATTTTAAATTGATTTCCCTCTGGCGTAACAAAATCATCAATAAAATACGCTACATACCAGCGCAATTGCCGCAACACCCTCACATAATGCGGGTTGCTCCAAGGAGTCGAGTAACGCAACGGAATGGAACAATTGGTTTCGGTTGCCTTATGTACCAAGTAAAGATCACAGGAAGTGGGTTCCATGCGAAACGGTAAGGACACGTGACAGGACCAATGTGTTCGAGTGGTGAAGATATCACGCCTTTTTTGTTAAATGCCCTACGGAACGAACGAAAAAAAGAGACATTTTCTTCGGCACAAAACGTGCTGTAGACGTTTATCGTTGTCTTCCGGCATTCTTTTTAAAGTAGGTACGTAGGAGAAGGGCGTGGAACACGATCCCCAGTTTTGAATATCGCATGTTTATTTGCAGCCCAAGAAAGGAATGTGTATAGGTAATTCAAACATAGCAGCAAAACTTTATGGCTGCATGGCTACATCTACGGAGAGAGAAGTTGGGAGTTTGCCAGTAGCAGTCGCCATTATTTCCAATCAGTCACGGTCTGCGTGAATATGAGCTTCGCAAGACATTTTTAAGTCTTAGATACTCTTCAATAATGTACTTCGACTATCACTTGAAAGGTTTGTGTAGGTTCGAGAGCTTCGCACTGCATATTATCAATTTGTAACAAATGTCTTGCGCCATGCCTGGTACAAATGGCGCGACACGCTGGTACGTGATCTAACGCTGATATGTGTTACGCTGGTAGGCAGAATAATTGTAGTAGCCTAGTCTAGGACTAAAGTAGGGAACTTGTGCGAAACATTCATAATTTATTGTCACAACGGTAGAGGAGACTTATCAATCATGAAACGGGCCTCTCTCTAGAGATATGCTGCTCTTCTTCACAGCGGTACATTTATGTGAATCGTTTCATTTATCAATCATATCGTATCGTTGCTATCCTCATATGGTAGAGTTTCAGATGAAGAGAGTCCATTTAATTCCCTCGACAAGTTGTGGATGGTGCTAAGTGAATTCTTCTACGGTACAGAGTAAATTCTGTAGCAACAACACTGTATGTCTCCTATGACCCATGGATTCATGACTTCCGAGAATAACAGGCAAGTGGCGTTAAGCACTTTATTGTGTGATGTGCTCAAACAATTACTTTGTCGCGACAGTGAATTCGAGTTGGCTCGAAAGCCACACAAACCACATGAAGGTTGCGTATTGAATTTGCACCTCAACTCGAAGCACTTGGCTACCACTGGGCTTCCATATCACTAGGCCTCTATCACTAGGGTCTATCACTAGGGAAATCAGTTCACGGTACTTTTTCCCAGCCCACCATTATGCAATCGCAAAAGATTTCCCAGTCCAGATATCACTTCTGTGGAGCATGTCTGCTTCTGAATTGCACAGTCCAAGTGCCGGTAACTGGTGCGTTACATCAAATCGATACAAAATCGGTCGGGTTGGGATAATTAATTGAATCTGAATGATACATTATCTGACTGAAACTATGGTCAACTGAGCAAGCGACTCCGTCTGAACCTATGTCCACTGATTGAGCTACATATATGTTGGAGGGTACATTAGCATAGTACAAGTCCACTGACACAGAAGAATGTCATGATTTTCGTCCATTTCGCTAACGCTAGCTGACTGCGCCGCTGGTCGAAGAAAAGAGATTCGGCTGCAGATGTGTAATCATACCGGTGCACAGAGGGGATTAACTAAATATTGCAGAGCAGGTGTTATGCACCGTTCACTAAGGGCTTCCACTGGTTAGAGGTTCATGTTTGTCAATACTGCTTCTGATTGCTCCGACGGCATCCATCGCCTGGAGGCTGTCGGTGCGGATCTTTCTGCTGCTTCCACTAGACATCCCCAGATGTGGTCTCGTTACACTTCGGTGGAGGGCCGATACGCCGCAACCATATCGAAGCCGATACGAAACCAGCAACTTCCAGTACACAAACATTCAATACATCCATTCCGTGATAGCGCCCGTGATTGATTGCAAAAGCTAGCGCAGCATCGATTAGAGCAAGAAAAGAGAAAATGTGCACAATGCCAGCCAGGACTACACTGCGGGTCAACCAGGTACCTTATACATCTCGCTGGACCTCTGCAGCTTGGAAATTGGCCGTATTTTGCTTGAGGTTTTTCTGCGCACTTCACATCTTCGATAGGCAACGCCAGGAACATGCAAATTCGCACCCTTCGCGGTGCGCGGCATTGGGGCGCTAGCAGACAAAGG
>NW_026685597.1:0-2553 GCF_943735745.2 Anopheles bellator | reverse complement strand
TATTTTTTTTATTCATTTCATATTCTTACATTTTTCATTTATTCAATTATTTCTTTTTTTCTTTCTTTCTTTTTTATCTTTCTTTCTTCCTTTCTTTTTATTTATTTATTTATTTATTTATTTATTTATCAATTTCTAGCGTGGCGCTGTGGCCAACCGAGAGTCGCCGTCGTCCCGTCGTCCCGTCGGATCGGATCCTAGACATCACCCCCGGGGCGGTGATACATCCGGTGCGCGGTCGACACTTGGCAGCCGGATCCTTGCACGTCGTTCGAAACGCGATCGGCACACACGCCTCGGGGAAGCTTCCGGGCCTGTTGAGTTAGGGCCGCAGCAGCAGTGGCCCCGTCGACTGATGCATTATTGAGTGGCCGCGAAAAGTTCCTCTGAAAGTTGCATTCTCCGGAACGGAGAACTCCCGAAGGATTTCCCAGACCCCCGTACCAGGCGAAGACTTGTTGACGGCGGGCCCGGCTGAAGGTCCGCTGCGCGTAGAAGAGGCTTACCATTGTGTACGCCGGGCCGCTAATGCGAGGGCACGCACCCGGTAAGCGATATGCTTCCGTGCAATAGCATAAACATATCACCTACACGAGATTATCGCGGCCTACACTTTGAGCGGGGCTTTGTACTTTTGTGTGTGCGCTTTTGTGCGCAGAGAGGCGGCCTACGCAGAGCGCGTCTTGCGCCGGGGTACGCAAATCTTCGGGGCCCCTAAAGGTGAATGCGCCGTGTGCCGTGTGTGAATGGCACAATGATGCGCGTATTACAGTTTTGACACAGCGCCCAATGGCGGACGCTAATGATCCGGTGATCCGGGTGATCCTATCCTCCACGTCTCGTCCTGTGGAGACCTAAAGCACCCGGACGTCTTGCGAGGCGCTGCCGTTGCCATTGTTCCGCACCCGTGTCCGCGTGTGTCCGTCGGCCCGGCCATTGTTCGCCCGACGGCACACAAGATGCCGCCTGCCCGCAGCGCCTTTAGCCTTTTGTGCGGCTTTGTTTGTTTGTTTGGCCCTTGGGGGCCTCGGTCTAAGCGAGGCTAAGGCTTCCATAAGCCACATAAGCGTGTATGAATGCAAATATTTTGACCAGCCGACCACGGAAGTCCGCCGTTTCCTGCAGCTGGTCGGTTGCCAGCGGTCACAGCGAACATTAGCTGCCTGCTCCAGCACCATCTAGGAACTCCCGAACTCTGCCGCGGCTCATAGTGGACCACCCTCGGCCGATCCCACCACAACGCCATGATTATCTCCCCGAAAGCTTTCGTGTCCCGAGCGCAGGACGGTTCCTGGGGAAACTCCTGGGGAATTCCTACAGAGAGTTACAGAATTCCTGTGGCTAACCATTGCGGTTCACCCACCGGACCAGGGAATGGGCCAGGGGCACTGAATTGCGCTAATTACTCACGATCTCCGGTTCCGGCGCTCACGAAACCTGCCATCCACCCCCTTCACACACACTGAGGAGAGGTATAACCGGAAACCCACGGAAACCACTTAATTAAATTTAGCCCAACTTCTCCGGCCCAAAATCGGTTCTCGGTTCGCGCGTCGCCATTAAAGGCCATTAAAAGCGAACGTGCCCACACACAAACACGTCGCGGACTTCACATTCCCCACATGGCACCCATCTACACCCCTGTACTCCCTCCCCACCGGAATGGTGGTTCCATCACCAACATTATCCTGGACCAGGACCAGGGCCAGGGCCAGGAGTTTCAGGCGTCAGCGCCGTGCGAAGTTGGGGTTGCCTAGCGGGTGGGTTGGGCGATCCCAACGGCACTACACTAACAGCTACCTCAGCCCCCCTCCCGCTCATCCCCACCACCAGCCGACTAATGGTGTTGTCCGCAGGCTCTCTCGGACGATGGCGGCGATAGCTGTAGCTAGGCCGACTACTACACAGCTCGCAGCTCGCAGAGGTTGCAGAGAATCGATCGAACCCCCCTCCAACCACCCACTTACCACCCGGTCTAACCCCTGGTCTTGTCCCAGCGTTTGTGCGTTCTTGGACTTCTTGGTCCGCCATCGGCCATCGGCGGCTGGGGGTACGCTAAACGGTACACCACTAAATCCGCAATACACACAATTTATATCGGCCTCTGTACCACCATAGCCGGTCCTCCAGCCGTCCTCCCGGAACCATATGTATCGGCATCGGCGGGTTCATCAGCCCAGTATGTAGATCGGCACTGTATTTGTAGCGCTTTCTGGAGGATGTCTTTGTGGCCAGAACCTCCAGAGTTCGTGTGCCGCCCCAGCGAAGAATCGCCCAAGAAGTCCAGCAACTCTACCAACTCTTCTCTGGTCTCTCTCCGGTCTCTCTGTGGTTGGCGGTAACTTCCAACGCTTCAAATCGATGTATCCAAATCGATCGGCCAGTGTCTGCCGTTAGTCCACAGCAGCTCTGGGGCATCTTCAAAGCTCAGTGCTCTGGAGCACCCCGATCGGCTCGCCGTGGATTAATTGACGCAGATGATGTTCTTTAAATTTGTTTTTGATGTTTGCGGCGGCCCTCAGTCCTCGCCGGCCTATGGGCGGGCCACCCCCC
>NW_026685596.1:0-2556 GCF_943735745.2 Anopheles bellator | reverse complement strand
ATTACTACAACCGCAGCTTGGAACGCTTTCAGCGATCGTCCAACATCCGCTACGAGCACACGCACCACTTCGACGCGAATGAGTTCCGGAGGCACCAGGATCAGTTGCTCGCCGAACTCAGCCGTACCCGGGAGCGGGAAGCGAGGGAAAGACGAGAGAAGCAGGCCAGCAACGTAGAGGCTCAAACTGATGGCTCGGAACCGTCGATGGTGGCAAACGATGCGACGGAGACACCACCGACAGCAACTCCGGTGCCACCGCGAGAATATCACGCGATACGGGAAATCTATTCGACCAACTTTCGGCGCGTCGTGCTCGAGACGAATCGCACGGTGGTGGTCAACTTTTACTCGATCCAGTGTGCCTTCTGCGGCATCCTGTCGCACTACTTGCTGACAGTGTCCCGTTTACTGCGCCATCAACCGCAGCTCGAGTTCGTGCGCATCGACGGTGAGCGCAACGATCTCGACTGGGAGTACACGATGGACGTGTTTCCTGCGCTCATCATCTTCCCCGGCGGCAGGTAATGTCTCTTCATCCTTTTGCCTTTCAATCCGTTAATATACACTCTTTAAACGCCTTCCAGGAAATCGGAAAGCCGCATCTTTCCACACACCGAACGGATCAATGTGCCGAACGTGCTTAGCTTCGTGTTGTCCAATCTCAGCCCTACCGAGCGTTTGCATGCCACTTTCCTACTCTGCAGCACCGCGGTAAGTTTGGCGTCCCTGACGGGTGATAGCTACGGGATGACGGGTGCTCTTTCTTTCCACAACCACACGCAGAATAAGGCCTCCAGTACCGATTGCCTCAACATGTTGCAGTACGAGCTGAGTGAGGGCATTCGGGTGGGATTGCGCGACTGGCGTCGGCAACCGTGCGCCCGGGAGCGAATCTTACGCCGCCTGCAGCTACTGAAGCACTCCTACCTGGACACGCTCCGCTGTCTTAGTCATTCCTGTGATCTGAAGCGGTTGGCGAACAGCAGAAAGCAGATTCTGCAACTGTGGCCAATCGTTGCACCGTCGGAGAGGGTCTGCTGAAGGGTTCTTTCGAGCTGTTTTGCGGGTACGTTATGTTTGTTGATTATTTTAGTGAAAATCCAATGATGAATCATGATAATTTAATTCGTTCCCCTTCCGGAACCACCCGTCCGCGGAGGATGCAATATGCTTTATTAGTTCAGCTGCCGTTCTGACCATAATAATTGTAGTTAGTTATATTGTGTTGAGTTTGCTTGGCACGGTGCAACGATGGTGGCACAGTGCACGCATTCTCCTTTTTGGCCACTGATAAACCATTTCTACTGTTAGTGTTCGTTTCCCTCTTTCGTTCGTCGTTCTATTGTGAAACGTCAGGAAGTTATAAGAAGTCAAAGAGTAATGTTTGCTCATCTTGAAAAGCATAAGCAGTTGATATTAAGTCCCTGGCACGGGTACGGTGCCAACTCCGAACGGTCCTGGAAAGCAAGAGTATCATAGGGGACAGACCGTTTGAGACCGGAAACCTTACGTTGTACATAACTTTAGTAAGTGCGCGGTGCCACGCGTGGCTTCGTTAGTTCTAGCTTACAACACAGGAGATTGCAAGAGACTCAGAGGACGAAGAAAAATAACAGAAAAACGAAGCTGCGCTCCGTGGCGCGAAAGTGTACGCCGGCGGCTACGAAAATAAGGAAAATATAGAAAATTTGAAAAACTTACAATACTTTCAACTTTGCCGTACATTTGTTGGAGTCCCTCCGGTGCCAGGTGATTGGTCTTTTGATTTATTCATCCCAGTGCGGCGCGCTGTTGAATGATGCAAAATGAGACGAACACGTGAATAATTCACGGATAAACAATCGCTGGGCCGTAATTGTCACCATATTTTGCCGCCAAAAATTCCACCGGATGGCCCCCAAAATACACGTGCCAACGGTTACGCTTCAACACCTGGTTGCGTGTCCACAGGGTTGAGGTCATACGACCACCCAAGGACCCGGTGACCAATCGTTAATGGCGGTCCACGAATCCATTGGTTGAAGAGAACTTTTGCATGGTCTCTCTTTCTCTCACTGTCGCTGCTCACATGCTCTCAGGTGGTGGTCATCGGTCATCGTTCGAAATTAATCATCCTTTGAACGTGTGTACGGGTGATTTGACGCCCGATGTCATGCCCGGATAACGGCCATTGTTACTACACGCTCGCGATGAATCGATGCAGATAACGATGGCACGGCCGAGCCGGTGCAAGGATGCGGCTACGATCCAGTCTGGCCGGCAGTGCGTGACCGAAAGTGAACCGTGGTGGACGCAGGATCGTGACATTCACCGCGCAAGCAGTAATGACCACCGCCGCCCGCATCGTTATGGGATGTTCATCGTCCATCGTACTGGAAGAACCAACCCCACCCACTGCGGTGACGCCAGTGACCGCGTTCGTGTCGTCGATTGGCCCACGGAAATCCGAAACCGTAGCCACGGCGTACCGCCGGCTGGACGAAGAGATTTGTGCCCTCGAAAGCACCACACCCGGAGCGCGGCTCGTGACGGCCGAAGGATGGGTTGCGCTGCT
>NW_026685595.1:0-2557 GCF_943735745.2 Anopheles bellator | reverse complement strand
GCAGCACACTCCGAGATCAGAATACCGCAACAAGTCTGCACACATATGATCAAGAAGTGATCACAACGAAGAGAAACCTGAAATACCTAGGAGTGGTATTAAACGATAAGAACTCGTGGGCACCACACGTACAATATACGGTGGAGAAGGCGAGACAAGTGAGAAATTCGCTAGTCCGCCTCATGCATAACCACAGAGGACCGTCGGTGTGCAAGCGAAGAGTACTCGCCAGTGTAGTGGACTCTATCGTACGATACGGTGCGACAGTGTGGGGGCAGAAGGCCTCACAAGGGAGAGTAATGGCCAGAGGCCCGCTCGGAAAGGAGCACGAATATTTTGCAGGACCTGTAAACCAGCTGCAGCGACTGATGGCGATTAGAATAGCAAGCGCCTTCAAAACAACGAGCTTCTTAGTAGCATGCGTGGTGGCGAAAGTCATTCGGACGACGCTACTCGTAGCTGAAGATGCTCGTGTCGCAGCTAGGAGAAGGTCAACAAATGCGGCAACATCAACTATAAAGAAAGAAGAGAGGAAACAAACATTTCAAGAACTACAGAGAAGGTGGGACACCGGACAGACAAGTCGGTACCTCAGGTGGTCCCACAGACTAATACCAAATGTTGAGAAGTGGTACTCACGAGGTCATGGAGAAGTCGACTTCTACCTGACACAGATACTCACGGGCCACGGATTCTTCAAAGAATATCTGACGGTGCAAAGCACCATGACGACCCTAGATGCCAGCACTGCCACCTCAGCCCGCGGACAGCTGAACATGCAATGTTCAGCTGCTCGAGATTTGAGTTGGCCAGAACGGCACTCACAGATATGAACGGAGCCAGGCTCACCCCAGACACCTTGGTGAGCGAAATGTTGAGAGACCCCAACACTTTTGAGCGGGCTCGGCAGGTGGCTAACACCATCATGCGAGACGACTAAATAACATTATTTGACTTTCATCGGGAAATGACGTGCCATTTATTTTTCTTTTCGTGCGTGGGGTAAATTTCTGTACTTTGCAACCGGCGACAAGTGTCTGCGTGCATGTGGTTGCACGCTGGTCACAAAGTAAAGCTGATACGTGAGAAAGATATTGAACACTTTCTTGATAAGAGGGAATTTCATACACTGTTTTGACACAACTTTTTGCCGGACTTTCGTGGAACCGAGAACACCAGTCGGAAAAGCGCAGGGAAAGTGTGTGGAAATTCAAACATCGAACGGAGGAGAGCCGCCTCGCGCGCTATTGGAAGTGGTCGCACATCTTTTCCGCCGTCATAATCTTTTCAGCCTCATCACCCCCTGTGGCGTGACGGTGTGATTTTGTGGAGAGGTTAGCGAAAAGCATCAAGTAGACGCCTGTAACAAATGTGAAGTAGCAGTTTCAAGACCCGCGGGATAAAAGCATTCAGGATCCGCGGACGACCACACAGTTCGTGGTCACCTGAGCATTGGCTTGCCATCGGAATCGGCGGGTGAACGGTTTGATCTGTGATAGGCGTCCTTGTAACTGTTCCCGCCTTTCAATGAGCTACCGGCCGAAACATGTTTGATCGTGTCGCATTCCACCGTGGAGAGTTTTCAATCATCATGAGATACCATCGCACGTGTAACTGTGTGGGGGGGAATGACATAGTCAAAAGCGCGGCTTTTTGAGATTTAACTGCCATGTGGTGAAGTGGTGTGCGTGCAATATGGTTTTTGCGAACTGCCGTCTCTCATTATCTTGCTGCCAGTATTTTTTCTACGCCCCACACGGTGCCTTGCTCCCAACCGCTGGAAGTGTTTTGTGATGGTATGTGTGGATAGAACAGTAAGAAATCCACTTCACTCGACGTGAGCAAAACTCGAACACTCAATGATAGTCAACGCACGTGTAACTGTGTGGGGAAAATGATTTAGACGAAAGCGCGGCCTTTGAGAATTAACTGCTGTGTGGTGATATGATGTGCGTGCAATGTCTGCTTGCGTTCGAGGGGCAGTAAAAGAAGTGAAGCCCTTCCGACGAAACCATAATACAGATAAGTCCCCATCATACCCCCAAACAGATATCTATAACCATACACAGTTTTATATTAATAATTTTGATAACTGTATTAATAACGGTTAGTAATATTAAAAATAATAATAATAAAAATAATAAAAATTAAAAAAGTGAGTTAGACATGGACAATTAAAAGAATCTTTGTCATTTCCATGATTTGCACTCACCTCCTAGAGATTGCTATTCATCATTTATACTTAACTAACATAACCATTCCCTAAATTTTATCTGCTCATTATTATTATAAGGATTCATACCTATAGAATCCAAATTTATCTATACTTCTTTACTCAACACATCTCTGCGCTCTGATTTTTTAGATAAAATCAAGGTCACGCACCTTTTACTTATATTTATACTCATTTATTTTTATATTTATATTTTATATTTTATATTTTATATTTATATTTTAATTTATACTTTATACTTATATTTATTTATTTATATTTTATATTTATATTTATATTTTTATTTATATTTTAATAAGCAAATTACTTAGTATAGATACTCAG
>NW_026685594.1:0-2561 GCF_943735745.2 Anopheles bellator | reverse complement strand
TGTAAAATGTCGGTGTCGGATCCACCAACACAAATTGAAGTTGTGTCCCAGCCGTGCGAAGATACGGCCGACACTGGTGCTCTCGCCTGGCACCCGATGACCTGCACCGAAGTCGAAACCTTCTTTCTTTCGAGAAATCGCTTGAACAGATCAAGCAACTCAAGGCGTCAGACGAACAGGCTAGTCTTCAGAGAATTCCTAGTACCTGAACGTGGACATCCGAGATGCCGATCTTCCTTTGGAATTGTTCCGTCGGAGCGATGCAACCCGTAGGGTATATGGTCAATCTCCGAAGGGAATTCTTCCCAAGGCACAAGCTAGTTCCAGTTGAAGAGGAGAAAAGCAACTCGACTCGATTCGTTTAAGAACTAATATGCAAGTGATTTATTCATACAATTTGATGTCTTATATACTAAATTTTCGGTACATCGCATCTCGCTAGAACCTTACTCTTTGAACCTGTCCCTTACTTGCAGTCCCGTCCCTTACTTGGAGTTTCAAGATAAGCAATACGGGTGCAATCAGTCCGTTGGTCCTTCTATGCTATTCTGATCCTACGCTTCTAAAAATAGGCATCCATACGTTCTTATCTTATTGCTCGCGACCCTTTCCTCGCGCTTCTAATTGCTTAGGACGCGTTATGTCTTCGAAATTCCGTTTCGTGGGAAATGTAAACAACGCGACTTGTCCTATGCTCGTTCGGATTACGAGTTTCCTGGCGGGAGGTATGTTGCATCATGTAAACATTGCTTCCTCCTCTGCTCCTTCTGGTTTGAGCCATAATCTACTCCTCGCGTTCTCAACACCACCCTTCGTAAAACGACCCGTTTTACCCTAATATTGCTAGAACGCTATGATATCTGATTTAGTTTATTTTAATTATTTTCATTTCTCAATTTCGGATAAATGCATGAACCTTCCTTCCGATAGTTGTCGTTGGCGAGCTCGATGTCTTCGTCGACCTTAATTTCTGCTTTCTGGAAACCGTCCTTCCCGTTCCACTGCTTCATGTGACTGCGGTGCGAAAGTAGGTTGGTTAGCGTGTCCCAAAACGATGCTAGAAGTTGCCATCCAAAACCGTAGATATCGTAGAGGATCCTCCCGTGTATTACTGTATCGGTGATGAATTTGATGGCTCTACCTATTAAGTAGATTCCGATTGCTGTTGAGGTGATGTTACCGAGCCATGTAGACCATGACATTAACTTGGACCAATACTTATTGAATGCATTATCTATAATTTTTTCTGTTACCAGACCGTCGAATTTAAATCCTTGAAGATCGGGATGTCGTCCTGTTATTACTTTATGCAGCACTGATGACGCGACCCTCTTGTCGCCTTGTTCATATATCATGTTCTTCATTTTCTCTAGTCCTTCTGCGTCATATATACCACTTTCCATGAGGCTTGGTAGTGGAATGTAAGACCAGCTCGTTACTACATCTGTCGTAAGCTGGAGCGGCGGGGTAGTTTCTCTAAGTTGTTTATCGGTAGTGTACCAGCGTCCTCCGATAGTAAACTTAGGAGGAAGAATTGGCGTACAATCTATTTCAGTTCCACGCAGCTGAAGAATTCTAGTAACCGGGGCCATGAACATTGATATGTTGTTATACTTTACTGGTATTTCTTGATAGCATATTGGTTTACGTTCATAAGTTACGTAAACTGGTTTGCACTCGAGAATGTACAGTACCTCGGCTGCTGTTATTGCTGTAAATCCGGCTCGTTTTACTAGATTCGAAACGAATTCGCTTGGGTTTACTCTTGCAAGAGTCAATTTAGTCTCCATTAATGCCTTGTCTATTTTACACATTTCCGTCATGACGGTCGTATAAATATCATTCAACTGTTGTCCAAGATAACTTTCAATCAGGGTTATTTTTGAGTTGAAGTATGTAAACAGGTCGAGATTTCTTCCTTGGCTTACCCGTCGTTTAAATGGTGATCTGTAGCCAACTGATTCTAAAATGAATATTCTTGGATGATCTGTAAAATAGCCGTCGAAACCACATATTTGTGCCTTTTCTCTTGCTCGGATAGAGAACATGTGTTTTTCTGACAATACTGTGTATACGGCGGAAGATTTCTGGCCTTTGCTGTTGTTATCGAAGGTCTTGTTGACGGTTCCTTCATAAATGACCTCAAAATCCGATTCCTCACACAGATGTCGCATATCTACATCCCAGGTCAGGTAGCCGAATTCGGAATCGAGGCACCAGCCGTTGTTGAATGGACACAATATGTCGTTGCGTAGAGTTACCTGATTGTTTTCAGTGTCAGCGGTTGCTGAGTAGTCGAACATACCGATTTGGTACTCGTAGTAAACCAGTGCGTTTTCCCAGGTATAACTTGATGTTCTATACACTCCACCGTTGCACGTTGTTCCTCTTACGCTTCCTACAACTAATGTTTCTCCTCGGGTTGTAGCGTTTCGCCGTAATTCAGTAATCTTGACGTCTTCTGTAAGCTTTACGATGCCCAATACTTGAGCTAATTTGCACTCGTCGGGTGTGAATTCCTTCACAATGTAGGCGTATCCGTTTTCATAATCAGACGTGTG
>NW_026685593.1:0-2561 GCF_943735745.2 Anopheles bellator | reverse complement strand
CACACGTCTGATTATGAAAACGGATACGCCTACATTGTGAAGGAATTCACACCCGACGAGTGCAAATTAGCTCAAGTATTGGGCATCGTAAAGCTTACAGAAGACGTCAAGATTACTGAATTACGGCGAAACGCTACAACCCGAGGAGAAACATTAGTTGTAGGAAGCGTAAGAGGAACAACGTGCAACGGTGGAGTGTATAGAACATCAAGTTATACCTGGGAAAACGCACTGGTTTACTACGAGTACCAAATCGGTATGTTCGACTACTCAGCAACCGCTGACACTGAAAACAATCAGGTAACTCTACGCAACGACATATTGTGTCCATTCAACAACGGCTGGTGCCTCGATTCCGAATTCGGCTACCTGACCTGGGATGTAGATATGCGACATCTGTGTGAGGAATCGGATTTTGAGGTCATTTATGAAGGAACCGTCAACAAGACCTTCGATAACAACAGCAAAGGCCAGAAATCTTCCGCCGTATACACAGTATTGTCAGAAAAACACATGTTCTCTATCCGAGCAAGAGAAAAGGCACAAATATGTGGTTTCGACGGCTATTTTACAGATCATCCAAGAATATTCATTTTAGAATCAGTTGGCTACAGATCACCATTTAAACGACGGGTAAGCCAAGGAAGAAATCTCGACCTGTTTACATACTTCAACTCAAAAATAACCCTGATTGAAAGTTATCTTGGACAACAGTTGAATGATATTTATACGACCGTCATGACGGAAATGTGTAAAATAGACAAGGCATTAATGGAGACTAAATTGACTCTTGCAAGAGTAAACCCAAGCGAATTCGTTTCGAATCTAGTAAAACGAGCCGGATTTACAGCAATAACAGCAGCCGAGGTACTGTACATTCTCGAGTGCAAACCAGTTTACGTAACTTATGAACGTAAACCAATATGCTATCAAGAAATACCAGTAAAGTATAACAACATATCAATGTTCATGGCCCCGGTTACTAGAATTCTTCAGCTGCGTGGAACTGAAATAGATTGTACGCCAATTCTTCCTCCTAAGTTTACTATCGGAGGACGCTGGTACACTACCGATAAACAACTTAGAGAAACTACCCCGCCGCTCCAGCTTACGACAGATGTAGTAACGAGCTGGTCTTACATTCCACTACCAAGCCTCATGGAAAGTGGTATATATGACGCAGAAGGACTAGAGAAAATGAAGAACATGATATATGAACAAGGCGACAAGAGGGTCGCGTCATCAGTGCTGCATAAAGTAATAACAGGACGACATCCCGATCTTCAAGGATTTAAATTCGACGGTCTGGTAACAGAAAAAATTATAGATAATGCATTCAATAAGTATTGGTCCAAGTTAATGTCATGGTCTACATGGCTCGGTAACATCACCTCAACAGCAATCGGAATCTACTTAATAGGTAGAGCCATCAAATTCATCACCGATACAGTAATACACGGGAGGATCCTCTACGATATCTACGGTTTTGGATGGCAACTTCTAGCATCGTTTTGGGACACGCTAACCAACCTACTTTCGCACCGCAGTCACATGAAGCAGTGGAACGGGAAGGACGGTTTCCAGAAAGCAGAAATTAAGGTCGACGAAGACATCGAGCTCGCCAACGACAACTATCGGAAGGAAGGTTCATGCATTTATCCGAAATTGAGAAATGAAAATAATTAAAATAAACTAAATCAGATATCATAGCGTTCTAGCAATATTAGGGTAAAACGGGTCGTTTTACGAAGGGTGGTGTTGAGAACGCGAGGAGTAGATTATGGCTCAAACCAGAAGGAGCAGAGGAGGAAGCAATGTTTACATGATGCAACATACCTCCCGCCAGGAAACTCGTAATCCGAACGAGCATAGGACAAGTCGCGTTGTTTACATTTCCCACGAAACGGAATTTCGAAGACATAACGCGTCCTAAGCAATTAGAAGCGCGAGGAAAGGGTCGCGAGCAATAAGATAAGAACGTATGGATGCCTATTTTTAGAAGCGTAGGATCAGAATAGCATAGAAGGACCAACGGACTGATTGCACCCGTATTGCTTATCTTGAAACTCCAAGTAAGGGACGGGACTGCAAGTAAGGGACAGGTTCAAAGAGTAAGGTTCTAGCGAGATGCGATGTACCGAAAATTTAGTATATAAGACATCAAATTGTATGAATAAATCACTTGCATATTAGTTCTTAAACGAATCGAGTCGAGTTGCTTTTCTCCTCTTCAACTGGAACTAGCTTGTGCCTTGGGAAGAATTCCCTTCGGAGATTGACCATATACCCTACGGGTTGCATCGCTCCGACGGAACAATTCCAAAGGAAGATCGGCATCTCGGATGTCCACGTTCAGGTACTAGGAATTCTCTGAAGACTAGCCTGTTCGTCTGACGCCTTGAGTTGCTTGATCTGTTCAAGCGATTTCTCGAAAGAAAGAAGGTTTCGACTTCGGTGCAGGTCATCGGGTGCCAGGCGAGAGCACCAGTGTCGGCCGTATCTTCGCACGGCTGGGACACAACTTCAATTTGTGTTGGTGGATCCGACACCGACATTTTACA
>NW_026685592.1:0-2561 GCF_943735745.2 Anopheles bellator | reverse complement strand
ATATCGATAACGGGTCCGCTTTTTCATGACTGGATAGAATTCGTGGCATGCGCTGGCCTTGGTCTCTGCATTTCCCCCCCCACTTGTCTAGCTTGAGAATACGACTTGAAGAGGCGTATCTCAAGTGGAGTAGTAACGTTGGTACAATATGGTGCGATAAATCCTTAATACTATTATTGGTTACAATTAGTTTCTTACTTTATCCAGAAAACATATTTCGCGCTATGTTTTCTTCTATGCTGTGTCGAGTGAGGCGTTAGGAATTGAACCTAACCTTAAGACACCTGTGATCTTAAGAATCCTAGGGGTGCGCGATCGCATTGCCCGAATGGCCATATCCTCTACATCCTACCAGCCCTTTGCGTTCTGTTAGGGGTTGAACTCTTCTATTCCGGACTTAAACCGGCCCTAAGTTTCATTCTTGCATTATCGGTTCCATTCCCACCACTCATTCAATAACTTTGTCGTAAACCTTACAGGTGTATTGCAATGTTGGTTTTCTTGGGCGGACCTATTCGCTCGCTAATTTTTTCCTGTACTACTCTTGCCTCGCGGTATTCCCTCGCGGTATTGATTTTACTTTCATTAATTCCATCCCTACCACTCATTTGATGACTTTGTTGTAGACCATGAGCTGGTGCATCAAATGTTGGATTTTCAGAAGGACTATTCGTGTGCCAATGTTCTGCTATACTATTCTTGCTTCGCGGTATTTTTCCTCGCGGTATTCACTTTCCTTTTATTAATTCCATCCCTACCACTCATTTGATGACTTTGTTGTAGACCACGTGCTGGTGCATCAAATGTTGGATTTTTAGGAGGACTATTCGTGCGCTAATGTTCTGCTGTACTATTCTTGCTTCGCGGTATTTTTCCTCGCGGTATTCACTTTCCATTTATATTTCCATTTCCATGTCCTATCGCTGTTTTACTCTGACCCTGCTGGCCCTCTTATTCTTTCTCTCGTTCTTCACCTTCTTTTTCTCCATCTTTTACTTTTTCTTCAATATTATCGTGATTGCTACAGTTCTTCCGCCTACTTCTCTTGCATTCCAATAGATGAAATAAGGAAAATCTGGATATTTCATTTTTGCTACGGTATATAGGTTAGATTGTAGCAAAGAATCCTCCCTCTATATCAATAAAATATTCCTGATCTTGCTATTTGACCCCTTTCGTTTGAAACTAATTGCTCTCTCATTTTTCGCTACACCAATGCGTTAACTTTGTTTCCTTGCGTGATTTCTATGCTGTCCGTATTTAATCTGTCATGTTGGTGAGCGTGTTGTCTTCATTCGTTTTTTTCGCGTCCTCTATTCCTACTCTTACAATAGCAATGAGGGTTTTCTACCATCCTTTTCCTATACCTTTTCTTTTGAAAACCCATGCTCTAGGATTCTCGTTCCTGTTTCTTCACTCCTACAATATTCCTCTCTTCTTCTTGCGTACTGCACGTCCCTTTTTATATTGCCGCTGTTGCCTTCGTAAGAGGGTCTGCATCTTCCTTGTCCGTCCCTTGCTCGGTACCTGTGTCTTTATCTCCCTTGGTCGTCTCTTCGTGGTCATCATTTCTTGTGTTGTTTGAGTTATAAATGTTTCCTTGCCAGTCTATCGATACCAACTCTCGATTTTGTGGACGTACTTGAAGAGCATTACTTTTATCAAACTTCTGCCGTTGATTACCTGAATGCAAATTTTTGAGCCTTTTCTCTATCATCTCTTCTTGAGCAATATCACCCTGTTCGATGGCTAATTTCTTCAACTTCTCTCCCAATTCTAACTTTTTGCAATTTTGGGCTCGCTCGTTAAGTGCAGCACTTTTCAAAACTCTAATAAAATGGAGTCTCGAATTCCATTCGGGCGTATGATTATTGGTCAACATAGTTTCTCTCGTATTCTATTCTTCACGCCTTTTGTTTCTCATGTCACTTCACTTCTTTACGCCTTTCACTTTACTCACATGACCGCTGTCGAAAATTGTATTTTCCCATGTGGTTGGCTTGTCCTACGCTGCACGTGCCGGACAAAAACAATGCCAAATTCCTTCCTCCGCTAGAGTGTCGTTGACCTGCTTCGTTTTTTCTTCTGGGCTGCTCCGTTGACCCTTCTAGATTGCTTCTTCTTCCTTCTGCGTTGCTTCGTAGACCCTCCGCGTTTCTGCATTCTGCTGCTTTCTTCTCAGCGCACTCACTTTCGCTGGATCACTGCTTCGCTGTCTCTCTTGCTCGCGTTGCGTCTTCGTTGTTCGGCCGTCTTCCTTCCTTCCAGATGGTTTTTGAAGTTGCTGTTCTCTTATCTTTTTCGTTGTATGGTAATTAGCACTGTTCCCTTATTGGGTGATTTTTTTTTTCAGCTCTCAGTCTGTTTCACTGTGCACAATTTATCAATTCTATTTCACTTCTTTTACCACATTCACTTTGACTCGCACATTTATTATAGATTTGGATATCTTTTCCCACCGGGATAGAATCCGAAACCTTGGGGATATCGAAAATAATCCCACCGCTGTCACCATGAAGAGCCCCAACTTGGGGATTCTATTTTCTCTAATAAAACTCGTA
>NW_026685591.1:0-2562 GCF_943735745.2 Anopheles bellator | reverse complement strand
ATATATAAAATATTTTCAAAGTGGTAGGTCGTCAACTCGTTCGTCACATGTCATTGAAGCTCATCTCCCCTCGCTGGCTATGTTAATATGATCAACTTTGGTTCGCAAAACTCATTCATCGTGCAACAGAAGGCAATGCACTCTTAACGAGTGACTGTGTGGTGCAGATTTTGGCTGATTGGGTTCTTCGTCGAAATTGAAGCTGAGAACTTGAACGGCATTTCTTTTCAACAGGAGCGCGCTACGTGCCATACAGCGACAGCCACAATCGATTTTTATGTTACGCAAACAAACCAGCATCTATTGACAACCTCATGCCCCAAATTCAAGTTGCCATTACTCAAATAGGACCAGAAACAATCGAAAATGTGCTCAAAATCAGGTCGACCCAATGGGCTACTGTCAAGCCACCCGTGGAGAAAATTTTGCCAAATTCGTTCTTCATAAAAAAATTGAAGAATCAACGTTTAAAATAAATGTTCAAGCGTCGAAAAATGTGAGGCTGTTTTTGTTTGACAACCAAGTGAAAAGGGGAACTCTGTTTTTACCACCTGTATAACTGACAAACTCAAAACTCCTTTGCACTATCACATATTTCGCACTATCATGACCATTGCTTTTGCAATAGCAGAGAAAAGAGAGCCCGATAAACCCTATGATAAACACACCCTTGGAATTCATCAATACAGCATTGAAAAGTTTTCTCCAAATTCACCTCCAACACATGATGAAAGTGTGTTAAAAATATCAAAAAACCAGATACGAAACGATGTAAACAAATCGCATTAGAAATATTCTGAGCTGTAATCAACAGCAGAAACTAACGACATATGCCCCCTACCGCAAAATATAACAAAGCCTTTTGTTGTATATTGCAATTACAACTACCCACAGAAATTTCGTGAAATCCTTCCTTTCAAACAAAGGTAAAAAATATTTCTTATATTTTAATTTTTTTAAGCTTAAGCTTAAGCTTTCTCAATAGTTTATGTCTTTTTAATGATAGTATGTCGTGGCTATATTTCTCGGACAAAGTTTCGTCGCATGAAAAATAATTTAAGGTGGTAAAAACTTCAATATGATATTTGACATATTTTAAAAACTGATTTGCGTCACTGTATATGAAAATATTGGACGTTCACACAATTTTGGTTCTTTTCTGGATACATCTTTTACAATTCCAAATAAAATATTTGATATTTAGGTGTGATCGGAATCGTTTTAACCCAAGTTGAGAGAGAAGGATTAAGAAAATTGAAAGGAATTGTAAAGTTTTAACAAACATATGAATCATCCATATTTTAAAACCCACGTTTAAAACAAACATTCTGATAGCTAGGTAGCCTCATTAATCCTAGTTTTTGATTTCGTTAAACTATTTCATCTTTTATATTCTTACAGTGTACATTTACACTTAGCGACCGAAAATGTTAAACGAATAGCGACCGAAAATATTCAAACAAATCAAGTATGCCAGATCACCTTTCTCATGTGATAAAGCGAAGAAAATCGAATGGTAATAAAACTAATGACAAACACAGTAATAAATAGCAAATATTAGCAATTATTGCTGACGGACGGGTACGATTTCTGAGGAAATGTTCGAGCAAGTGGTGATGGATCAAATAGCAAAATTTCTTTGGGCACGCCAATTGACAAGAAATGACAACCAAGCAAAAGCAAGAGCAAAAACCTGGTTAAGTTTGTGAGTTGAGACAGGAGGAAATGGAAAATTACAAAAGGATAAAAATCACGACTGACATATCATAACAAAACAAATAAATGAAAAGGAAAAGATTAGCCCTATGTGAATACAGTTCCATTTGTTGCCGTTCTTTTTCCGACTCAGGTATACTTTTCTCTTTATTTCTCTTCTTATATTCTCTTTAATGTATGCTCGTTCCGTTTTCTCTCATTTTCACATGTTTCACTTTCTTTACCACTCTGCTTCCAATGTAATACTTTTTTTTACATTACACATCTTGATACAATTCCAAATGGTGGACAGGACCTTTACACTCACAAACAATGGGACTGACAATTAGTTGAAAAGTAATTTTCTGTGCGATTATTTCATCCTCGTTTGTTTAAAGATGGTGTTACAAAGGCCATAGAATTGGAAGAATCGTATCGTCAGAAGTACCTGGAAAATTTTCTGTACATGCGCAAGCTGAGGGAAAGTAACAGAACAAGAAATAAACTCAAATAAACTCAAAGAAACTAACATATTTCTCAGATGCTATCAAGTTATCTGAAAATAAAAATATTAAGGCAAACCTGTTTAAATACTATGCCGCTATGATGCCATAAACATAATAAAACAATATGTTTAATAAAAGCTCATTTTCAATAAACAGAACAGTAAAATTGTACTGTCGTAGTTCAGAACACATTATTATTATTATTTATTAATATTTGAATTTAAATATAATAACTATAATAATAACATAAGTATTACATAAAATTGGCCAAATAGTGTCCAATTTCAGGAAAGCGTTTATGAGGTTCTCGTTTATGAAGTTTCTTTATGCTTATATGCTATATGCTTATATACAGTATGCT
>NW_026685590.1:0-2563 GCF_943735745.2 Anopheles bellator | reverse complement strand
GGCCTAGTAGAGGCCATGGAAACGTTGCGGAAGCGGTTTGGAAGGCCAGATTTGGTGGTAGATGCCTTGGTCGAGAAAGTACGGTCATTACCGGCGCCCAGAACCGAAAAATTAGAGACATTGGTGGCATACGGAACGGCGGTGAAAAGCCTCTGTGCCACCATTCGCATCTCGGGACTGAGAGAGTACCAGTGCAATGTAACGCTGATGAAGGAACTCACAAGCAGGCTCCCACCCGCACTACGCCTGGAATGGGCGAGAGCCAAACAGAAGGTTCCGAACCCGACGCTGATGGACTTCGGGAACTGGATTGGTGAGTTGGCCGATGCCGCGAGTGGGGAACTTTCTCCCGTACTTAGTCACCAGAGTGAGAGGGAGACGACAAACCGGCCGCCATCACGGAGGACGTGGGTTAACACGCATACGAGCAACGTTAACGACGCAGCCAGTTGCGCGGCTTGCAACAAAGGATGCGCAACACTGCCAGACTGCCAGCGCTTTCGCGATATGAGCGCAGCAGGACGACACGAAACCATAAAAAGAGCTAAACTGTGCCGGAACTGCTTCCGTCCGCACAAGGGGTTCTGTCGATCCAAGGGTTGCGAGATGCCGGGCTGCGCCGAGAAACATCACCGGCTACTCCACGAATTCTACGCCAAGAATCGTGAGCGTACGGGCACTGCACAACGTAACGATACACACACGGACACCGACACAGCACACAGCACTGCACAACGTAACGGCACTGACACAGCACACAGCACTGATCGAGACGCAACGAAAACCGGCACCACACAAGAGCACTGCTATTCGCACTCCACTACAACGCCAGATGGAGCGTTACTTCGGTACGCACCAATAACTTTGTGCGGGAAACATCGGTCCGTAGAGACTGTTGCACTGTTGGATGAAGGGTCGACTTCCACCTTCATCGATCATGAGTTGATGGACGAGCTGGGACTGGAGGGGACGCCTCGCCCACTATGCTTAAACTGGACGGGCGACACCACCCGTGAAGAGGCGGATTCGATGGAAATTGATTGTATGACGATCGCAGCTGCCAATTCGCTCACACGCTTCAGGCTCACCAACCTACATACGGTGAAGAAGCTATCGCTGCCAAAGCAGTCGATGTGCATGGGGGAGATGGGTCGGCGTTTCCAGCATCTAAAGGGAATCCCAGCTACGTCATACTACCACGCCAGTCCTCGAGTCTTAATTGGTGTCGACCACTGCCACCTATTCAAGCAACTGAAATATAGAGAAGGTAAAATAGGTGAGCCGGTAGCAGTGAAATCCCCATTAGGGTGGCAAATATTTGGACCGCTCCGCGGCACACCGTCCCACCCTAGGAGCCACGTCGTCTGCACGAGTGCGCAAACAACAAATGTAGAAGATTTAACTTCCCAATTGCGGGATTATTTCTCCCTCGATTCGTTGGGAATCATTGCAACCAAGCAGCTTCTGTCAAAAGACCAAGATCGAGCAAACCAGCTGCTCAAGACACAGATGCGGTTACTAGGCAACCGCTACGAAGTCGGACTAATCTGGAAATATGATAATATCGCCTTGCCGCCAAGCCGCGAGATGGCACTACGACGCCATGTGTGTCTCATGAAGCGTCTGCGGAAAGACCCAGAATTGGCCAGAGCTACAATAGAGAAGATGAATGAATACGAGAAAAAAGGATACGTTCGGCGTGTGACGAACGCCGAACTACAGAAGAAGGGAAGACGAGACTGGTACTTACCCATTTTCCCAGTCACAAACCCGAACAAGCCAGGGAAGATTCGGGTAGTCTTCGATGCGGCCGCAAAATTCATCAGCGACCGCGGCAAGAATTTCGTCGGTGCCGCCCGTGAGATGGGTGCGGCGTTCAACAGTCTGTCGCTGCAGTGGACCTTTAACCCACCCGGGGCTCCGCACTTCGGCGGATGCTGGGAGCGGCTGGTAGCCTCCGTGAAGAGAACGTTAGGCAGGATGGAGCTACCGCGCGTACCGAAGGAAGAGGTGCTACTCACGACACTAAAAGAAGCAGAGATGATCATAAATTCGAGACCGCTAACCTACCTGCCACTGGAAGACGAGGACAGCGCCCCCATAACCCCGAACCATATTCTCTTAGGCAGCTCCAACGGGGACAAACCACCAGCGGTATTAGATGATTCGGCCGCCGCTGTAAGATCGTCCTGGAAAGCAGCACAAAGGTACGCAGAACAGTTCTGGAGAATCTGGGTACGGGAATACTTACCCACACTAGGAAGAAGGACAAAGTGGTTCGAACCAGTGGAACCACTTAAGATAGGAGACGTAGTGATCGTAATTGATCACACATTACCGCGTGGGGAGTGGCCGAAGGGCCGCGTAATCGAGGTTAAACCAGATAAAGACGGTCAGGTACGGAGTGCACGTGTAAAAACCGCGAAACGAGACTACGAAAGACCGGCAACCAAAATAGCAAGCTTGACATACGGCCACGCGATAATCAGTCAGACAGAGCAAAGCTTGACATACGGCCACGCGGTAAAGTGTGATCAATTACGATCACTACGTCTCCTATCTT
>NW_026685589.1:1800-3064 GCF_943735745.2 Anopheles bellator | reverse complement strand
AGGCAAAAGTACTCGTTCTGTCTGTTCTTCGTACATCTTTTATGTATAAGATGCCTAGGCCCAAAACCTGTTGGAGACTAAGTGGGTTTATAATTTAACAGACGGAACTTTATTAGAACACAAGAATAACAAACACGTCTTTACGCTGCAAGATTACGCACAGAAGAGAAAGAAAGTCGTTTTGACAGCTACAGTGCTGTCAACATTCACAGTGCTGCCAGGGCTGTATATTCAACACTATTGATTAGAGAAGAGACAGGATTAGTTCATTCCGTTTCTTTTCGTTTTTGTTTGGGCCCCTCCGTGGAGGGGTGGCCCTCGTTGGTTTACCTACGCCTCGAGGCGTTCGGGGCGACGGGCTTCTGCTGGTGTTCGTTACGTCGGTGCCAAATGCTCGACCGTTGGGCGATCCCAAGACCGTGCAATCAGACCCGGTACCAGGACCGAAGGAAACAGCAAACAAACTAAACAGGGAAGGGTCTAACAAACTAAGTATTCTAATACTAGTAATACTAACTAATACACTAATATAGACAACTAAAGGCGTATCTACACTTTAAACAAGGTAACAGAGGAAGAGAACACAGGCGAGCATGGAGGTTCTAGGGGACAACTCCATTCTCGCAAGCAAAGTTACAAACTATTTTTAAATAAGGAATGTCCCGGGCCCCCAGAATGTCGCGCACGGGAACCCCGGCCGGTCTCCCCAATGTTTGAACGGCCCGCAGTAGCGTTGCCCTTCCCGCGTCGAGCTCCGGACACGACCATAGGAGGTGATCCATGTCGCCAAAGCCGACGCCACAGCCGCAAACCTTGGTGTTGGACAGCTTGATCCGCTCTAGGTGGGCGTTCAACGCGTAGTGGTTTGACATAAGGCGTGAAACCATACGGATGAACGCTCGGTTCACACCGTGTTCCGATAGCTCCCGAATGAATGATGTTGCCAATCCAAGAAGTTTTTTCTGTACTGATTTATTGATTTATTGTCAGACCTCTGACAGTCACTGCTCTATCCCTCACAACTACTACTTATGCAAATTATTCCAAATTAATTTTATACCAAACTGCACCCGTATGGCGGCGTGCCGCTATTCAGGCGTCAACACACCGAGACCAGTACACCAGAGCCGCAAGGACACTTGCGGGGAGATTGAGTACAGGAACCTCCCGAGATCGTCCTCATCCCACAACCTCTGCCACTTTTGGAGACAAAGTTTTTGCGGAAGGTGGAGATACTCCGAAGGGTGGAGTTCACGCTCAAAGA
>NW_026685589.1:0-1300 GCF_943735745.2 Anopheles bellator | reverse complement strand
TTGCGGAAGGTGGAGATACTCCGAAGGGTGGAGTTCACGCTCAAAGATGTCGCCCTCCAGGGCGCCCTGTTTTGCTAAGTTGTCTGCTTTCTCGTTGCCAGGAATATTGCTGTGAGAGGGCAGCCATACAAGCGAGATTCTGTACGACTTATCGAACAGAGTGCTCAGCACTTCCAACATTTTACGGATGAAGTAGTCCGCGCTTTTTATCGATCCAACCGATCGTAGTGCCTCCACTGCACTCAGGCTATCGGTGAAGATATAATAGTGCTCAGGAGGCCTGGCGCTTGTGAGCATGAGCGCGTAAAACACCGCTGCCAGTTCCGCGACATAAACGGAGCAAGGCTGCTTCAATTTGTGAAATGCTTCGGTTAGCGAGTTATGTACTCCGAAGCCTGTGGAGTCTTCTATTAAGGAGCCATCGGTGTAGTAGGATCTGTCTGTGGGGATGTCACCATACTTTTGCACAAAAATGTCCGGAATCATCCTCGGGCGAAGACTTACCGGAATAGTCTTTATTTCCACTGTCAAAGAGGAGTCTATATTTAAAATGGAACTGTAGGACACTGGAAGGGTGGCACGGTTTATTGCTTGAGGAGCACTAGGGTGAGCCTGAAAAGATACATAGTCCCGGTAAATGCTCATTATCCCGGATTTTGAGCGTGTTTGCTCTAAGGCCTTGTAGTTTTCGATCAACATTGGGTTAGAGACGGTGGAGCGTATGAGGACGCGAAGAGCTTGTTGTTCCAAACGCAGTTTTATCGGCATAATACCCGCCATCACCTCGAGCGACATAGTGTGGGTGGAGGTCATGGACCCGAGGGCGATTCTTATACATGTGAAACTAACCGGGTTTTAATCTCGAGAAGTCGTAACCAAAACTCAACTTGTCCTGTTGATGGTTCCACGGCAACTGATTTATTTTCTCTTCGTTAGTCTCTTCGTCGTTCGTTCGTCTCTTCTCACACACTCGCCGCGCGTGTCGCCTGGCCACATTTTCAAACCTTACATACATTTGGATTGGATAAGCCTAATCTTTTCCAGCGCTGTCTTAGAAGCCCAATGGAAGCTAATGCATCCGTACTCCAGGACAGAGCGGATTGTAGTTTTATATCATCTAATCAGGTGGTGTGGATGTGCGCCCCACCAGAACCCGACGATTCTGCGCATAAAAGAGATCCGTTTAACACACTTTCGCGCTAGATACGAAAGGTGAGTGTCCCATGATAGTTTGTTGTCAAACCAAACGCCTAGGTATCGAAACGAGTCGACAATTTTTATCTTTTCGTTGTATAGAAAA
>NW_026685588.1:0-2567 GCF_943735745.2 Anopheles bellator | reverse complement strand
GGGGCCGCGAAAAGCCCCTTTGATTTACGATTATTTCGACAGGCGGCTCGGTGTGTGAGCACTGTGCAAACACACAGCACGAGGACCTACTCGACGCCATCGTCGTTCTCGTCCTCGACGGCGACGACATTTGACTCTCGAGCCGCCCGTCGAGTCCGCCCCTCCCCACCCTTCCGCCCACCGCAACTCGTCTCGAGTGTCGAGCCGAAACCGAACACAGACACACACAGAGACACAGGCACCAAATCCTGGCCGATCCTGCCACCTGTTAGCCGGAATCACCGCGGCATGCCTTTTTCGTCCCCGTCGTCGTCGTCCTCGTCACCATCATCATCATCACTATCATCTGCAGGCGCTTCGTCGTCCTTGTCGTCCTCGACGTCCTCGACCGGGACCGGGCGGCTTTTAATTGTCCGCCGTGACCACGACCCTCTCGAGAGCGCCGCCGCCGTCGATTTGTTTATTTTACGTTTGCTGTTCATCCGAATCCGGCCCACCCCCCGGGCGGCGGCGACGGCAACGTTCGATCCTTATTCCCCTCCCCGCCCGCCCGCCCGCCTCGGGGGCAGCCTTTCCACGTTGCGTTCCGTACGAATCTCCGCCGTGCGGTGGTTGTTGTCGTTTTTTCGGGCAGACCGGGCCGGGTGGGGTGGTGAGGCCCCCCACCCCCCCCTAGGGCGTGTTTATGCGTTTAGCCGGAAAATTGTTCTCATCACCGTACATCACGGTCCCCCAGCACCCAGCACTTCCGAAACCCTTCCGGGCTCCGGGTTCCGAACGAATCGTGCGATGTTTTTTGGGTTTTTTGGCGCGCGCGCGCGGGTGATTCGGTTCACGGGCCTTGCCCCGTGCTTCGGTCGGAGGCGGAGGCAATCTCCGTCTGCAGGCTGTGGGCCTTGCTCTACTCCTCCCGCCCCCCACTCCCAGCCTTTAGGGAGCAACAGAGTAGCAGTTGCGGCCGCCGGAGGGCAAAAAATAACGCTGCAACGTAAAACATCGCACGGCAATCCGGTCCGGTTCGGATCGGGGAAAGGGTTGGGGGGGCAGGAATGTTGCACACACACACACACAGGAAACCAGAACGGGGACTCAGCCCCCCCCCCCCCCTCACGCCCGTCCCATGGTGTGGGTTAGTGCTTACGGGCGATGCAATATTTAATAGCCTTTGCGTCGTTAGCGGACGCGGCTTATCAGCGCACCCCCCGCCCCCCCCCACGCTTCCGGCATCCCTTCCATGTCACCATCACCGAACCGTCCAGCAAATGGTGGTTTTAGCGCATCGCCATCGCTAAATCACGACTTACGGGAAAAAACATCGAAAAACATCGCCATCGGGACCGGGGCCGGAAGATTAACAAAAGTCCGGCAGCGGAGCAACCGTAGCTAAACCCCGCTCAGCCCCCTCCCCCCGTCACTCTACATCGAGTTCGAGCGATGGTGAGCTCGGCACGGGAGCATCCACTATGAGCTGCCTAATCCTCCCGTTACACGTATCGAAGTCCCGCCGCCGGTGATGGCTGCGAGGGTTGCCGACCAGGTGATGGATACCCACCCACGGGCCACCCCCTCACCCCCCATTTAGCACAACTAGAAAATTTTCCAAGCAAAATTTCCACACAAAAACATCGCCCCAAACACATCGTCTTTACAGGACGAGCGGCCCACAGCGGACACGCTGAAGGCAATTAGCCCCGGGCCGGGGGGGGGGTTACATGCCACCAACATCGTTCTACTTTCTGCCCCTACCCCCCCACCACTGGCTACCTCCGCTGACCGGCTGGTTTGACCGTCCGATCCTGGCGCGTCGGCTTCGGGGGGCTTGCTGTCGCTGAGTGGATGGGTGGGTGTCCTGGGCGGGTGGTGTGGTGTACGAAATGCGATCTCACGAAGCTGGTGGATGGGGGGTGGGGGGAGGGGGATTGGAACAGATTGTGTGCCGGCGACACGGACACGACGCGGCCTTCTCATCCCCGGTGGGCGCCTCCACCCCGTGTAAACAAACGGCCTTCTGCCCGCCTGCTACTGGATCGAGACACCGGACAAGAAAGGATCCGCTGCACACACCCACCCACCGCTCCCACCCACCCACCCACACACATACAGGCACGGACCGATGGGTTCCGGAAATATCGACACCGGGACGACCCGGACGACCGAAAAAGGCGGCGCCTTCAACCAAACTGACCACCGGCGGCGGCGGGCCCTGCTGGACCGTGAAACCCCCGTCCACCTTCCCCTTCCGACCCGTTGCTGTTGTTGTGGCCGGTGAAGGGGGCGGTCAGCGAAGGGAACAAACAGCGCAAAGGATAATTTCAATCATCTCTCTTCGCAGCGAAGCAGCCGAGCCGAGCCTCAACCTCAGCTCCCAGCTTCAGCGAACCGAAAATCCTGAAACACATGCACCGGACCCATCAACCAGAGCGAGAGAGAGAGAGAGAGAGAGCGAGAGATAGAGTGAGAGAGCGAGAGAGAGGGACCGGAGATCGTGTCACCATATGGTGGAACAGAGTTTTGAAGTATTAAGTGATGATTTATTTCAATTTCAACCCTTCCTTCCGACACCCCCC
>NW_026685587.1:0-2568 GCF_943735745.2 Anopheles bellator | reverse complement strand
AGCAGCGCAACCCATCCTTCGGCCGTCACGAGCCGCGCTCCGGGTGTGGTGCTTTCGAGAGCACAAATCTCTTCGTCCAGCCGGCGGTACGCCGTGGCTACGGTTTCGGATTTCCGTGGGCCAATCGACGACACGAACGCGGTCACTGGCGTCACCGCAGTCGGTGGGGTTGGTTCTTCCAGTACGATGGACGATGAACATCCCATAACGATGCGGACGGCGGTGGTCATTACTGCTTGCGCGGTGAATGTCACGATCCTGCGTCCACCACGGTTCACTTTCGGTCACGCACTGCCGGCCAGACTGGATCGTAACCGCATCCTTGCACCGGCTCGGCCGTGCCATCGTTATCTGCATCGATTCATCGCGAGCGTGTAGTAACAATGGCCGTTATCCGGGCATGACATCGGGCGTCAAATCACCCGTACACACGTTCAAAGGATGATTAATTTCGAACGATGACCGATGACCACCACCTGAGACCATGTGAGCAGCGACAGTGAGACAGCGAGAGCGAGAGAAAGAGAGACCATGCAAAAGTTCTCTTCAACCAATGGACTCGTCACCGCCATTAACGATTGGTCACCGGGTCCTTGGGTGGTCGTATGACCTCAACCCTGTGGACACGCAGCCAGGTGTTGAAGCTTAACCGTTGGCACGTGTAATTTGAGGGTCCATCCGATGGAATTTTTGGCGGCAAAATATGGTGGCAATTACGGCCCAGCGATTGTTTATCCGTGAATTATTCACGTGTTCGTCTCATTTTGCATCATTCAACAGCGCGCCGCACTGGGATGAATAAATCAAAAGACCAATCACCTGCCACCGGAGGGACTCCAACAAATCTACGGTAAAGTTGAAAGTATTGTAAGTTTTTCAAATTTTCTTTATTTTCCTCTATCGTAGCCGCCGGCGTAAACTTTCGCGCCACGGAGCGCAGCTTCGTTTTTCTGTTTTTTTTCTTCGTCCTCTGAGTCTCTTGCAATCTCCTGTGTTGTAAGCTAGAACTAACGAAGCCACGCGTGGCACCGCGCACTTACTAAAGTTATGTACAACGCAAGGTTTCCGGTCTGAAACGGACTGTCCCCCATGACACTCTTGCTTTCCAGGACCGTTCGGAGTTGGCACCGTACCCGTGCCAGGGACTTAATATCAACTGCTTATGCTTTTCAAGATGAGCAAACATTACTCTTTGACTTCTTATAACTTCCTGACGTTTCACAATAGAACGACGAACGAAAGAGGGAAACGAACACTAACAGTAGAAATGGTTTATCAGTGGCCAAAAAGGAGAATGCGTGCACTGTGCCACCATCGTTGCACCGTGCCAAGCAAACTCAACACAATATAACTAACTACAATTATTATGGTCAGAACGGCAGCTGAACTAATAAAGCATATTGCATCCTCCGCGGACGGGTGGTTCCGGAAGGGGAACGAATTAAATTATCATGATTCATCATTGGATTTTCACTAAAATAATCAACAAACATAACGTACCCGCAAAACAGCTCGAAAGAACCCTTCAGCAGACCCTCTCCGACGGTGCAACGATCGGCCACAGTTGCAGAATCTGCTTTCTGCTGTTCGCCAACCGCTTCAGATCACAGGAATGACTAAGACAGCGGAGCGTGTCCAGGTAGGAGTGCTTCAGTAGCTGCAGGCGGCGTAAGATTCGCTCCCGGGCGCACGGTTGCCGACGCCAGTCGCGCAATCCCACCCGAATGCCCTCACTCAGCTCGTACTGCAACATGTTGAGGCAATCGGTACTGGAGGCCTTATTCTGCGTGTGGTTGTGGAAAGAAAGAGCACCCGTCATCCCGTAGCTATCACCCGTCAGGGACGCCAAACTTACCGCGGTGCTGCAGAGTAGGAAAGTGGCATGCAAACGCTCGGTAGGGCTGAGATTGGACAACACGAAGCTAAGCACGTTCGGCACATTGATCCGTTCGGTGTGTGGAAAGATGCGGCTTTCCGATTTCCTGGAAGGCGTTTAAAGAGTGTATATTAACGGATTGAAAGGCAAAAGGATGAAGAGACATTACCTGCCGCCGGGGAAGATGATGAGCGCAGGAAACACGTCCATCGTGTACTCCCAGTCGAGATCGTTGCGCTCACCGTCGATGCGCACGAACTCGAGCTGCGGTTGATGGCGCAGTAAACGGGACACTGTCAGCAAGTAGTGCGACAGGATGCCGCAGAAGGCACACTGGATCGAGTAAAAGTTGACCACCACCGTGCGATTCGTCTCGAGCACGACGCGCCGAAAGTTGGTCGAATAGATTTCCCGTATCGCGTGATATTCTCGCGGTGGCACCGGAGTTGCTGTCGGTGGTGTCTCCGTCGCATCGTTTGCCACCATCGACGGTTCCGAGCCATCAGTTTGAGCCTCTACGTTGCTGGCCTGCTTCTCTCGTCTTTCCCTCGCTTCCCGCTCCCGGGTACGGCTGAGTTCGGCGAGCAACTGATCCTGGTGCCTCCGGAACTCATTCGCGTCGAAGTGGTGCGTGTGCTCGTAGCGGATGTTGGACGATCGCTGAAAGCGTTCCAAGCTGCGGTTGTAGTAAT
>NW_026685586.1:0-2572 GCF_943735745.2 Anopheles bellator | reverse complement strand
GGGACATGGACGAGGCATCTCACAATTTCGGACCAAATAAGGGCATTTTGATATCACGGATTAAAGCGTATCAACGTGTTTCATTTTTATACGAGTTTTATTTAGGTAAAATAGAATCCCCAAGTTGGGGCTCTTCATGGTGACAGCGGTGGGATATTTTTCGATATCCCCAAGGTTTCGGATTCTATCCCGGTGGGAAAAGATATCCAAATCTACAAATAAATGTTCGAGTCAAAGTGAATGTGGTAAAAGAAGTGAATAAAAATTGATAAATTGTGCACAGTGAAACAGACTGAGAGCTGAAAGAAGAAAGACCACCCAATAAGGGAACAGTGCTAATGACCATAAAGTGAAAAAGATAAGAGAACAGCAACGTCAAAAAACCATCTGGAAGGAAGGAAGACGGTCAAACAACGAAGGATGGTATTTCTTCACGCTGGTTGGTAAGCAAGTGAAAAAGTTTTGATTTCAAAATTTGTATTACGAATTTTAAATACTGGAGTGCTGAACCAGTATAATTTTGAATGACTGACAGAGTATTACGCAGTCACACTCGAGGTTTAATTAGAGGTGATTCGTCAACCTCCTCCTCTGATCAAGAAGGTGAACCCAACGGTAGACCTTTAGCTCCAATACCATTAACCGATAGGAGTCTAATTGAAGTGGACATTACGCAGTTTAAAACCGACACGGAGTCAGGAAGTGAAATTGAAGATAGAACAATACTTTTTAAAGAAGATAAAGAAAGGAAAATGACGACAGAAAATATCATTGAGAAGGCAATGAATCTACTGCCTGAGTTTGCAGGAGATCACCAAGAGCTTGGAGCATTTTTGGATCAGGGTGACTATATAGCATCACTCATCCCGGAGAATGGACCACAAGATGCATTAGTGAGAGCAGTGGTATCTAAATTAAAAGGACCAGCAGCGGTAGTCTATTCAAGAATCAAGGCTAGGAGCTGGCAGGAATTGAAAGAAAATTTAACGAGTGAGTTTAGTAGAGATGTGAGATTGGAGGAACTTATGTCAAAAATTGAGATCCTCGAGCAAGGTAACAATGAATCGTTTCAAAGTTACAGGAGAAGAACCATTGATATTTATAATATCCTCAAGGCGTATGAAGAAAACGATGGTAATCTTCAATCATATGCCCAACGGAATCTAAGACTCCACTTTGTAGGAGGTTTGAAAAGTGCCGCACTTAAAGAGCGAGCTCGAAATTGCAAAGAGTTAGAATTGGGAGAGATGTTAAAGAAATTAGACATCGAATATAGGGATATTGCTCAGGAAGAGATGATAGAGGAAAGGCTCAGAAATTTACATATAGGTAATCAACGCCAAAAGTATGATAGAACTAATGCCCCTCGAGTACATCAACAAACTCGAGAATGGAAACCGAACGGCAGGCAAGGAGATTACAGACCACAGCAAAGAAACCAAGAAGGAGGGGCAGAGAGATATCCGAGGAACGCCGGTTGGCATGGAAATGCGTACAGCCCAAATAACAACAGAAATAACGACCGAGAAAGGGACGGTCAAGAGAGATATGGATTCAGGTACCGAGAAAGGGTTGGTCAGGGAACCTATGTGGATAATAGAAACAGTGCAAGAAACGAAGACCGATATAGACCCAGGCAAGAGGACAATGTGGGGCGAACAAGTTTTAGTACAGGCAAATCCAATGGGCGCCGGACAGAAGTTGCAAAATACTTGGAGAGGACCTTACCTGGTAGTTGATTTACCGAGTGAACAAACCACAATTATCAAAAATGGAAACAAATTCGAAAGGGTTCATAACAATCGCTTAAAAAAATATTACGAATAAAGAAATCCAAGATGGTACAAACGGAGGCGAAGGGAAAGACACACGAAAAAGTTACGACAAAGGTTAGAACGGGATCGAGTAAACAATACGACACATAACTACTAAGTATAAAAGACGGAGCCGAGACAAAACAGGGGAGCCTGCGGGCATCAAAGTCACGAACGTCCCAACAAGCTTGCCCGCGAGAAGGATGTCTGTATGACGACGAAGATCAGAGAGAATCAGAAGACGATACTAGTGACCCAATAGATGGAGCAGCGAGGAAGACTATAGAAAAGTGAAAGAGATTCACGGATTCCTGAAAGATGACGGCTGCCACAATGATACGTACCACAAAGCCGTAACACGGTACGCGTGCAAGCGTACAAAGCAACATCCACATCAGCCCTGCAGAAGCCGCCGCGCAACAACAGTGCATCGACGATAAAGAAGAGATTTATACGCAGTTTGATAAGTTTGATAGTTACATTTGGTAGTTAGATCAGAGTTAGTCTAATGCAAAAAAAAGGTGTTATGGATGCAATTCTAGAACGAGAAAAAGCACAGGAGAAGAAGAATAAAAGGAAGAATGGTAAGAAGCAACCAATGAGGTAGAAGGACATGAAAGAAAGGTAGAAAAAGTACGCAACATCCGTTTTAAGCCAAGCAAATCATGCGGTAGAAAAACCCGGAAGAGCAGTTAGAGTCAAAACGCAGGAGGTCGAATAGCAAGATAGGGAACTTATTATAGCTACGTGATCAAGTT
>NW_026685585.1:0-2585 GCF_943735745.2 Anopheles bellator | reverse complement strand
CTCTTTTATAGAAGGTTTGGTCGTTATTGGCGAAAAACTTGATCAAAACATTTTTACAATCCTTTCTTGATATCAATTTTTCGTCATTCATCATTCATTCAAGTCCCACCATAAACCCAGTAGAACCTTAACCTGGCCGTAAGTCCTGGTTTGACTATCGGGTAAGATGCTTCAGCTTTAGCTTTAGCTTTAAACTTGAATCTGTACGATCGATACTTTACGAGGTATCAACCACTACAGGCATCTATCGTGAAAAACGTCGATTTCTTTTTAGCCAACCCAATATCGACGTCGGGAGATACTGGACGCGATCCGAAAACGATCCGGTTTCTTCGCATTTGAATTTTTATGAGCCTTAGTTTTGTGAGCCCTTCGTGTGGAACGTGTTCTGTGTCTATTTTTATCCCGTTCGGGGCGGTTTTTATGAATTCTTTCTGGACCCCAAAGGGCAAAGGATGAAGCCTCTGCTCAGTGTTCTACTAATGGCGTCGATCGGATCGGAGGACTTTGCGAGCCCGCTTTGGAACCATTGCAGACCACCGGGGTGGTAGTGTGACTTGAGTGGTGCACTTTCAAAACATTACCACTCCGTGCACTCACTTTTCACTTTCTCACTTTTGTTTTCGCCAACCCTGCAAACGCTACCTTTTCGGAGCCCACCAACAAATTGGTTCCGCCTTCCTTCGGATCTTCTTGTGGGGCTCTCTGGGGGCTTCACTTTACTTTTTCTTCACCGCGGCTGACTGGCGGGGCCCAAGTGTGCTTAATGAATTCGATCATTTATCGTCATTAGAGCCGGAGCGCCGCCGCCGACGATTATCTTCCGAGGCGCGGCGCAGATTGGTTCGTTTGCATTACAAATCGAAACGAAACTCTCTGTGCCGTAAAGCTGCGATCGCCTCCCCAGGAAAGGGTTTTCGAGGGCCGCTGCTTTATTCGGTGATCTGTTTTCTCTCCCTCTCTTTCTTTCTTTCTCTCTCTCCGTCTGTGCAGCGGTGCATTATCATTCCATAACCCTCAAACCGGTGGGGTGGTGGATCGTTAATTACATTACGTGCACCGATGACCCGGTGTGCCGAAGCGACACTAAAGCCCAACCGGCAGTGCATATTACCTTGTGGTCGTAACGATATGTGATTTGATTTAATATCGAGTATCCATCGCATCATGGCCGCACCGGACCGTGACACTGGCGTCCGGGGAGCATTTAAGAAATGACCATTTCACCTCCACCACCTCAGGTTGGCAATGGGGATGTAATCGTTTACTTCTGCGCTTCTCCTCTGGACCACCGCAAACACACGACAGAGTAGCCAATCACGATCGCGGATACTACCTTGTGTGATCGTCCTGCATCGTTCCAAAACGTGGGTCCGTGACCGTGGTGCTCCTACGGTCATTGCCAACTGCGACTCCGGGCCGAGCGTAGAATTTCATGGTTCGGGGGGTTACGGTCAACATTGTCATGTCCGAGACAATAACCGATCGAACCGAAACCGATGGACCGAGCAGCATAACGTATTCCACCCGTTTTTTTTTTCGCTGAAGCATCGATCACGTCTCGTGTCTCGCTGCGGTCAACTTCTGCTCCGACTTCCGACTCGCTTAGCAGCCGGGGCTGCGGCATTAGGCGTAACCTTCGCCCGGAAGGACTATCGTGGTTCTCTGCTCTTTTTTTCTAACCCATTTTAATGTGGTCACTTGGTGGTGCCCGAACAGAACGAAATCGAAAACCGTTACGCGGCGCCGTGTCCAGTGAAGCGGTCACGCAGCGTGGTGACCCGCCGGATCCGGATCGGATCAGATTTCTGGCGATCGGAGAACTTTGCGTGCAGCATGGTCCGGGCTGGGGAGGGCACCATCAGTATCATTGTTGCGCCGCTGTTGGCGGAAACGACCGGTGGGGTGATTTTATGAGCAGGTTGCAAAAGGCCATATTTAAATCGGCATTGAGATCGGTGTGTGTTGGGGGAAGAACTTGAAATGCCTTTGAATATCGGGGTTTTTTTCTTCTCGGAGTGGAGATCAGGAACTAACCACTGACAATGATTCATCGATGACCGGGGGGGGATGACTTATCGCGGACACATTACAACAGCGAAGTGACTTAGAGTGACTTAGAATTATTCCTCGCAAAAAAACGTTTGCCGGTCTCGAAAGCGATTGGAATCCCTTGGGACGGTGGCCGTGCCGTTGGGGCTGTGTGAAATTAAACCTCATCACACCCGTCTCTCCCTGATGGTCATTTAATAGCCTTTTTTCAGGTTCGTCAAGCAAGAAGCAGAAAAACCCAGCACGTCCGACGACGGACCGAGTAACGCTAACCGCACCATCCAACCACAAGAGGGTGACGTAACATGATCCCCGGTTGTTCCCGAAGCGCACGGTCTCAAAAAAAAGTAGTGAAAAACAAGATCCACCATCCGGTCCGAGGGAGTCCAGATGGGTTGCCCCAGACACGAGAGCGTGACGCTGTTTGCTCTGAGCCCTCTGGCTGGTTGGCAGAAACTCGCTGCCCAAAACTGCAAGTGGCCGTCCAACAGAAGTCGCCCGAAAGTCGCCCGTTCGGTCGTCCGAAACGTATC
>NW_026685584.1:0-2586 GCF_943735745.2 Anopheles bellator | reverse complement strand
GTCGTTCGCAACGTTCCGTTCCGTTCATTTTGGTGTGAAGAGGGCTTTATCGTAACTCGAATCGAAAATTCGAACGTTCGATTGAACACAGCAAGAGAGAAGGCAGAAAGAGAAAGCTATAGCAAAATGAACTCAAATGTGTAGGGTTCCCATACAAACGTAACATAAAATTCAGAATAATTCGATTTGTTTTTGAGCAAAACGAACCGAATGCTGCAGCTGGGAGTTTTTGGGAAGCTAAAACAGTCTTTGGGAAAATCTAGGCTAATTACAGCAAACCACGGATAGTTCTTAAGCAACTATCAGCTAACTCCAGCCGGTGCAAGTTTTGCCACGCATCCAACGGGAAGCGAGAAGGGAAGCCGATTGGATAGATCAGCGGGAAGCCTGATCCTTTGAAACGAAGGATCATCGAGAAATGAGAATGAAATGAAGCCTGGCGACGCACGCCGGGAACAGTTAGACTTATTAGGAGTATGCGTAGAAATTTATCGTTTTTTTACCAAATTGAATCGTTTATTGTTCAAAACTCTTAACAAACTAGTCAATCGAAGTAGTGTCCGTCGCTAGCCACTACTTTTTGCCATCTTTCTGGCAATTGTCGGATTCCATCGCGGAAGAATGCCTTATCTTTTAAGGCGATCCACTGATCAATCCAATTTTTACAATCTTCATACGAAGTGAAGCGTTCCTCAGCTAATGCATGTGCCATTGACCTGAAAAGATGGTAATCCGAAGGAGCCAGATCCGGGGAATACGGCGGGTGGGGTAGGACCTTCCATTTCAGCGTTTCAAGGTATGTCTTTACTGGTTGCGCGACATGCGGCCGAGCATTGTCGTGCTGCAGAATGATCGTGTTATGCCTTTGGCCATATTCTGGCCGTTTCTCTTTCAATGCTCGGTTCAAACGCATTAGTTAGAGTCGGTAGCGGTCTCCGGTAATTGTTTCATTTGGCTTCAGCAGCTCATAATAAATTACGCCACGCTGGTCCCACCAAATGCAGAGCAGAAGCTTGGATCCATGGAAGTTCCGCTTGGCCGTCGATGTTGTCGCATGACCCGGGTATCCATACGATTTTTTGCGCTTGGGATTATCATAATGAACCCACTTTTCATCGCCAGTAACTACTCGATGCAAAAAACCTTTGCGGGTGTGTCGTTGGAGCAGTTGTTCACTCATGCACAAATGGCGTTCCACATCCCTTGGCTTCAACTCGTAAGGCAGCCAGTTTCCCAGCTTTTGGACCATTCCCAACGCTTTCAAACGTCTGGAAATTGTTGTTTGGTCCACTCCACATGCATCTGCAAGCTGTTGTTGTGTTTGCGAACGTCTTCGCTGGTCCCGGGTGCTCCTTGTCCTCAGTGCAAAAATCACCACTTTTGAAGCGCCGAAACCAATTACAACAAGTTGCTTCGCATATAACAGCATCGCCATAAGCCTCCTGAAGCAACCGGCATGCTTCGGCTGCAGTTTTCTTCAGATGGAAGTGATACAACAACACTTCCCGCAAATGACGCTTTGTTGGCTCGAATTCGCACATGGTTTCGTGTTAATAACAATCTCACAATGGAAAAATTGACAAATGTGATGATGCAGATTTGTTGACAGATGCCTAAGCTTGACATTTGACAGTTATTTGATGACATTTGTGCCTTCTATCCAACAGTAGCGCCCCCTATATGTAAACGATAAATTTCAACGCATACACCTAATATTATATTAGTACATTATTGGAACGAATGCAGGGAATACAGGGAACGAATCGCAAACCTGTCCCACAGAGACCAGTGCCGGGGCAAACGGGGACACCAGGAGGTTCTGCCGCATATGGACCAAGTCTAAAATTTAAGGGAGTACATTTTTCACATAACAGTTACATTACAGTTACACAGGAAAATATCACAAGAAAAAATGGAGTCGAGTGAAATAAGAAACGGGAAACTTTATAAAAAATAGGTTTCGAAACCCTTCGCAACCATCAAACTCAATTACTGTAAGAGGTATTATCTATTCCATTACACTCAAGGATTACCAACGAAAGGAAAACATTAAACATGAACATGGAGTGAAGATGGTGACACTTTAACGAGCGCTGCTCTGCCCACGGCTCTAGACGTGGCGTCTGTTGAAGAGCCCATTTTCCGAGCGGTAATGGAATGGAGCCGACGGCAAATGCATCCGAAGATTACTCCGCGGCCCAATCCCACAGGAAGCATCGAGTGCAAGCGAAGTGCATCAAACGGACCAACCCCCCCACGGTCCACTGGATTCGACTAGCAACCCCCCGAGACGTGCAGGGTGATATACTTATAATCTTGTCACAGTAAGCAGCATGGCCCGGGGCGACCGTTACGGCCGATTTGTCGCTGCAACTGTTGACCGCTGAACTACGGCCCGCGATCCGTTACACGAAGCCGCCCGAAACGTTTGGAAAATGACGGACGACCGTTAAACCTCTTTAGCTGGTGGAGTGGCCAGAGCCACGAAGCGTGCAACGAGCGGCAAAGGATGCTAGGTTGTGTTACGCTATGCTATGCACGAGCGGCGACCGTGCCGATGTCGAGTCCGAGATCGATATGCCGGAG
>NW_026685583.1:0-2589 GCF_943735745.2 Anopheles bellator | reverse complement strand
AACATTCATACTATCATTCTGATGTACACACTCACCGCTCGACCCCACCGCCACTCGCTTCCCGAGGTACGGTTACGCCCCAAAAGGACGAATGGTGGGCCGGTAAAAAAAACACGAAATATTCATGTTTGCTGTTCGGGGTAAATTATTTTTCTGCTTCCCTGTTATCTGAGTGCAGTTCCGTGCTGGGTGACCGGAACACGGCGCTGGAGCCGTGGTTCCTGGAGGTGAATTGAGTTCCGCCCTGACCTAGGCTGGTTGAACTTGCTGCAACCGGGCTGCTGAGTGTAACCATGTAACTGGGTCAGGTCTGTTGATCCGATGCCAAAAAGTTGGGCTGATTTATTGGAGACTGGCGTCGTCCCGGGCTCCGAGCATCCTTCAAGCCAGCCGGGCCCTGGTAGGCCCGTAGCGGAACGGCTGACTCGCTGGGGGCGGCCGCTGTTCGATGAAACGTGTGGGCGCATCGCTGAAAAATATGCTCCACAACTTTTTTCACCCAAAAATAGCACACAAAAAGAGCCGCTATTATGCTGGCTTTCTGTATGATGAAACGAGAGCCGGTTTTTTTTGTAAACTTGGCCAACATCTCTCGAATCGTGCCCTGTGTATGTGTAGGTCGTGTGATCCTTCGGGCAGCTTGCCTTTGGCGAAAAAACGGACTTTTTAATGACTTTTGTTGTTTTCCGAATCTTGCCATCATATTTTTGAGGCTCTCTGGCACAACACCGTGCACCCAAAACAGCTTACCTGATGGAAGTTCCGCGGCTTGGTAAATGCACTTTCAAACGGTGGACGCGCAATGGCCAGCCAGGGCGCTAATGGGCCAGTCCGTTAGCTCGTTTAGCGCGCGAACTATCAATTCCACCGAAAACTGTCACAAACAGTGCGGCGGTTTTGGTCACGGCGAATTTACCATAAAAATAATCCCAGTGCAGAGTTTGACCACGACCCCGCTGGGTCCAGTCCACATGACTTTTTGTCCCACTTTTGTGTATTGCCACACACTGTTTGCTGGCTAAAAGTTTACTGTTCAATGGCGTTGGGAGTTCTGGGTTCTGTGGGGAAAGCCACTCCGAATGCATTTCCATGGAATATTTTCCCAGATGATGTTTTTCGGTTAGTCCACAAACTGCACAAATAAACACACATTTGGGATAGCCTCGGTTGGCAACACGCAGAGAGCAGACAACCGTTGAGGCTTTAGTTTGGCTTTCTATATCTGGGATTTTTACTGGTTTTGGTTAAACTTTAAGAACTAAACGAGGCGAAAGTGTAAACTCCCAATGGAACATTCGCTCTTGAGTGCTAAGCCACACAAAATGGTAATATTTTGCCTCAACAGTCATTCGTTAATGTTTGTAGTATCATCAGAACATTTCCAATGGATCCGTTTAAATGGAATAGTTTGAAGCTATGCTCACCACAAGTTTGCTGCCCTCCTGGGGAAGACAGTCCTTGGGTTTAAAGCCCAACTAACGCCCCAGACAAATCAATTGACGGAGAGCATAGGAAGCTCATTGGTTCGCATGTGACCGTTATGGCTTCGCCGCAAAACTCGACCAATATTCTTTCGGTTCGGGTCCGATGACGAATGTTCTCACGAGAACGGTGCCGGAGGCTGGCCCGGATCTTCGGTCGCGGTTTTTTTTTGCTGCCGCGTACGAACCGACAACCGACCGACCGAGGCGCTCATGATGTTTGTCGAGGACAGCATGGCGCCAACCGCCATCGATCGCCAGCCGAAAACTACCCCAAGCAGCAGCGCAGCAGACCGTAAGGATCCGCGTTCGCCGTCGCTTGTTCCCGCATACCCGCACACTGCACTTACAATCCAACGCGTGTGTCGGGCTGTGTGCGTGAGCTGATTCCGAGAGGTCAGCTTCCGGGCATCCGTTTTCCAATCACGGTGCCAATCTCGTGGTTGAATTGGGTGAAGAATATTTTTTAGGCGATTTTGGTGTTACTCGAAAACAATGTAAGGATTTTGCGAATTGAAGAGAACTCCGCTCGCTTCCCAGCAGCGGATGTTTTAGGGGGTGGCCCAACGCCATACCGTTGTCGAAAGTGCACAATTTCTTTCTAGTACATTAGCCACCGAGCGAAGAGGATCACGAAACCTTAGCGCTCCTGCCAGTGTGCTCCTTCATCGCCGCGAAACAGGAACAACAGTTTCCCACCGAATCGAACACGCTTCCGGATCCTTTTGTCTTTCGGAGCATACCGATGATCCACATCTCGTGTCGCTCCGTGACGCAATCACCGGGTTGGTTAAACGATGCGTAACGCACATTGAGGACTGGGTGGGTTTACCGTGATCCCCCACGGCACCTTTTGTGTTTGGTGCGACTTGCGATCTACCAGTTCCGTCGTACGTCACGGGGGTTACCCTGCCCTGTTCCCTGTTTGTGTTACGGTCGGATTGGTTTGGGCCGGATTAGCTGCTGCAATCGTCCGTACCGTTATAGTCACTCCGAGAGTGACCCCAAAAGGCCCGAAATGTGTCACTCGAATGGACGCCCACATAGTTATAATTATTATCTAAGTTATGTTTCTTTCGATGTGAAACGCTGATCGAAACGCACGGTT
>NW_026685582.1:0-2590 GCF_943735745.2 Anopheles bellator | reverse complement strand
CCGAAGCAGCTGGTGTGCCGTGACGTGCTGGTGCACCGACCCTTTTCAGCGGACACTTTTGGCACGGAGGTCCGCTTTTGGCCAAGGGGTGTCCGATAATTATAGAGGAAGTCGCCCGAGCGTTTATGCTGCGTGCTTGTGGTGCTGTGCCGGGTCTGTTTGCATTTCTCCCGCCGTCATCGTCGTCGTCGTCGTCGGTGGCCGGCTAATGAATGCAAATATGGTTTTTGGGCGAATGGGGACCGGTGGTTCTCAGTGAGGAGGCACATAACGACGTGCCTTTCACGGCTATTGATTGTGCTGGCCGAAGGTTTGCGTAACGGTCCGATTAGAAACTACTGCAATGTTGGATGTGGTAACACAGAGCCAATTGTTTCCATCGACTTTGCCTTCAAAATCTGAATCATAAGCTTATTGCACAAACCATTCATTCGTACATTAAAATATGTTGATGACTCCATTAAAGTTTCAATCGATGTTAAGGTCAGTTAGTCATCAATGAATCGGCAATGGATTTTGAAACGTTCAAATATTCCTCTATTATCTTAGAGATTCAACGTAACAGACTGAAGCAGAAATTCTTTTAAGTGATTTCCATAAATACTATATTCGCTCCTAATATGGTCAGAATCTAGAATGGGGCAGGCTAAGAATTTGAATTAATCTCCGCTTAATTTCTTTCGAGCATTTTCTTCTATGTTTTTTAAAAACAATCTGTTTAAACATCTAATTGAAAACTCGAGGCTTTGTCCGTACCTTTTCCTTGTATTTCCGAGCAGCTTGTAGTGCTGCTAATCATTTTTATAATTAATGTTCGTTCATCTTGGTTTTTCCCCAACCAAACGCCTCTGATTTTCCATCCGAGCGATACGAAGCACTTTCCCGGTCCCCCCAGGGGTAGCCGGGGGTTTGAAGTGCCCACATCACATTTTCCGCCCGCAAAAAAAATGCTGCTCCCCATCAACCGGCGCTCGGACTAATTTTCTCATTTCACTTACCTTCCGGCCGCTCGGTTGTTTTCGGCCTGCGCAATCAATCACGGACGCGCTCGACCCAGCCGCTTGACGTGTACTCTCGGTTTAATCCTTATGCAAAGAACATAATTTCAATCTAAAACTAATTAAGTTTCCTACGCGTGCCTTTCTTTCTCAGGTAAGTTTCCCTGAGTGGGCGATCGGGCCCTGCCATCCTCATCCGGAGCGTCGGACACCAGACTTTCAGCGTCGGAGGCGGCCGTAAGTCGTAGGTGGTAGCTGACGAAAAGAATTGCTTCTCGCCGTGCCCAAAGGTCTGGGACCACCGCCGGCGGCGCTATCAGCCGTGGGGCCATTAACGATTTTATTGATTACCGATTGCCACCGAAATCGATCATCGCCATCGTCGCATCTTCATTTTCCGACAAATGGGCTTTTCCTTTGTGGCTCGTTGTGCCTTCGGGCGCTCTGTGGCCGGTCGGTACGGCCCAGCTCTGGTACACTTCCTGCGTGCTCATGCTGACGAACATACACAAACGGCCACGAGGGTGTACGGGCATAGGGAAAAGTTGACTTCCCCAAAAACCTAGATAATCTCCATGTAGCCAGCCCTGCCAGCCCGGACCATCGACTGGGGAGACGAGTTTGCTTTGCTGACGTCAGAGTGCCTAGCAAACGGTTAGCAGGCCACCCGCTAATGGTGTGGTGCAGGGGGATTGAGGGTGCCGGGGAGCGGAGAATTAATAGGAATTGCGAAAGTATGATACTTTTGCCGAGAAGGCCCAGGTCGTCGCCGCCACTGCCTGGCCCAGGATTATGGCCGGAAAGCGCCGGATTATGCATCGGCCCCGGGGTGGCAGCATCGGTGGCGATGTTGTGTTATTAATTCTAATGATGATCTTTTCTCTACACCACCCACCTGGCGCCCCATTGGGTGGCACGGGTGGACCGTTTTTGGGGTGGCCATTTTCTGCCGGCACCATCAAGTGCGCCCCGAACGCAGGTTGTCGGCAATGGAGGAAACAATTTTGACCTCGTTCGGTTGGCAAGTGTAATGTGGCTTGTTCCGCTGTTCCACGGGGCCAGGATTATTGTTTAAAACGCTAATTATTTAATGTTGAGTTGGCACTCTGGTTGAGTGCCGTGGGCTTTGCTTCGATTGTTGGAATGTTCAATTTCGTTTATAGCTGTTTTCCATTTGATTCTTAACTCGTTTCCCTTTCCACTGTTAACTTCTGTCTCTACTGCTCTATTTCTAGCATTTACTTCCTTTTCTTTGCTATTACTTACAAGTTAACCAAATTGATTTGCTGAAACGTTCGAATCAATCAACATAACACACACAATAATAAAACAGCGAAAAGATTGTGAAAGAACGAACCAAAAGACCACAAAAGAAAGGACAAGAGATAAGAAAGGCGTAGAATAGAATAGAAAAACGATACCAAATAAATCGTCACAGTGACTAAGAATGGTAAAGAAAGAGTGAAAAACTCTCCGTGCGCATTTAACGGCGAACGAGGCAAATGTAATTTGCAAATCAAAAAAAGACAGTACTATGACCGACCGATACGAGCTTCTCAGAGATCGTCCCCGCTAGAGGACGTGGTGTGGAT
>NW_026685581.1:0-2593 GCF_943735745.2 Anopheles bellator | reverse complement strand
AGTGGACGAATAAAGACAAATAAAAGTTGCCCAAACTTAACTATATAAAAATGGTTGTTTGTCAGTCTGTGTGTACCGCTTTTTCTCCAAAACTACTGAACCAATCCGCATGAAATTTTGCACAGCGTAGTTTTGTGACCTCGGATTGCGAATAGGAAAGTTTGACCCTCCCACACCTCCGGGGAGGGGGGGAAGCCGATCATGTACGTCACCGGGAATCGCGATTGTCTGAAAAGGATGAGTAACGGGAAATAAAAAGAGAAGCCGATCGTTCGAAACGGGGGGAATAACGGGAGGCGGGAAGGGAAACCGATCGGACTTCATCTTGAAGTCCGATCCTCTAAAACGCCGGGTAGTCGAGAAATGAGAATGAAATGGGGCGTGGCGAAGCTCGCCGGGACCTGCTAGTTAGACTATAAAGAGAGAGAACATAGTATTTGTGTGTTTGTTCTGTGTAAAGCATTTTTTAGCCAACTTCTCCATCGAAATCACTGTTGGCTAGTTTACTTTTCTTCTTAGCGATCCCTTTGGTAGTGGTTTTATGCTTTATGCTTTTACACTATATTCATTTTCAAGTTCTTTGCGAATAATATAATCCTTTTTTATCCATTCGTTATACCTTATGTTGTTCAAAATTTTAACAAACATCTGCTTTAGGAACAATGTAGTCCTTTCCAACTCTCGTTATATACTTAACAATTGCAAATGAATAGCCGACAAACGGGTATGAATCAAGAGAAAAATCCTATTTTATGGCCTAATTAAACATTTGTAACGTGCAATACGACAAAATTACATTATTTTTTAACTGTTACAACTTCGCCTGATGCTGCAGAAAATGGAAAATCCAATAGAAAATACTCTTTACATTAAAGCAGCACCGCATGCATGCTAAAACAACTTTTTCTTACTTCTTTTAAACATTTCTATGTGTTTGTCGATAAAACATAAAGGTGCGACTTAAATTTGAGTCGGACGATCACAACACCGCTTATATATTCAAATTACACTACCATTAATCATGCAGCGACTTTAATATGCAAACCACAGAATGTCCGCCCTGGACGTTGAATGAAAAATGTTCCTTTGAATTCAATTACGGATTACGGAAGATTCGAAGCACGGAGCGTGGCTTAGGCCACGGCATTAACATCACCGCTCATCCTGTTCGCCGGTTTGAAGGTGTTTTGTGTTTTGCGGTTTTTCGCGGAAACGACCACGGTTTCCAGCGTGTATCTGCTTGACCGTGCCCCACGGAGGTTTGCGGTTGCGAAAAGCACCAGCATCTCCCGTGCGGCTTGCGTCCTCCGGCCGCCGTTGCTGGCCGAGCGACCGCACGTTTATGCTCGTGCGGGCGCATAGGTGATGCTCGCTGCGGAAAGATGAATTGTGCATCGTGGCCGTGTCATGCATGGGTAAACTTTCGAACGCTCACCGACAACACAGGCCAGACCACCGCAGCTAGAACTTAGATTTTCACGGAACCGAACAACAGCAAACGGAAAATCCCTAATGCGACGATTTGTGTTGTCGGTTTCTCTACCTTCCTGATATTAGATAAATGTGGTTCAGGGAAATAATAATAATAATAGTTGTAGCGGAGGAATCAAGCGAAACCTAATGGAAAACTTAAAAAAACAATGATTTCTGAAGTAAATTTGCACAATGAAAAAAACTTCTTTGGGCGTGGTTAGAAATACCTTCATCGGGTCGAAGGACTGGGAAACAAGCGGAGAATGCCGCAATGGTTGAAAAATATTTTAAAACACTTAAACGGACACCTCTTAACAAGTTCGAAGGGTGAAGCGCTTCACGCGAACCTCAATGCTTCCAAGGGTCCTTCATTGTGCAGTCCAGCACAATAACGATTCCTGATGCTCGAGCTTTTCGGTAAGACGGGTATTTGGGCTGAAAATTAATGGACGGGCTCGCTAATGGGCTTCAAAGCGCCCTTCAAACAAAGCAGGGCCCCAAATTGGGCAAAACGGAACTGACGAAAGCGGAAAAACGCACAATCGAATCGAATTGGAAGTGATTGAATGAAAAGAGGCTGGCTTTTCCTTTCGGTGGGTGAGAAAATCGAAAATCCTTCGAGTGGTTCGCCCATTTGAGCGAGTGCCCCCACACACACAAACATACATTCACACAAAGGGAAATCAATTAATCTTTCGACAAAGTTTGATTGTTTGCCTTCGGGGCGTTTTGGGACGTGCGAACCTCTGGCGTAAAGTTCCCGGTGCTTTTTTGTTACTTGTTCTCTCTCTCCTTCAGTCTTTCTCTTTCTTTGCACCTTTCTTCTATTGGTTCCTTTTAATTTTCCTTTGTTTCAGGTCAAGTGGGTTTCGTGCTAAAAGCACCAACGATCGAGGCTGCAGGCGCGTAGAAGCGTTGCAGCGAGTGCCTCCCTGAGTGGACAAGCATTCGACAAGCGAAAGAATATTTTTCTTCCCGAATTAGGTGCTTTATGTAATACAACTCTAACTTAATTGGTATGTTTTTGCTTTTGGAAGCAACACATTAAAACACAAACTTGTTGACACATGTTCGGTAGTGCCAGTTACGTTTCAATTTTGTTACGTTGTTACATTTCTGA
>NW_026685580.1:0-2593 GCF_943735745.2 Anopheles bellator | reverse complement strand
GCAAGCGCAGTAATCTGTTCGACGGCGGCAGTCAGCACGACTTTTCCACTGCATTGGGTTCCTTCTCGTCGTCATTGTAATGCCTTGAGCCGAGCGGCCACCGCCGTCGAGTTTTCTCCGTTCGCTCTCAACCACCCCGCCCCCCGCCATCGATTGCGATATGGGCTTTTCCACCCACCGGTAGCACCCCCTTGGATAGCGTGGCAACGATAAGCTGTTTTTTCCGAGAGTCGGCTCCCGCCGCGGACTCTTTCCCGGGGGCACCGAAATGAAACAACAACCCCGGCGCGGCCACCGTTGGGGGACTCACTGAAGGGGCACGGGGTGGTGGTGGCGTTGGGACGCCGGGTGGGGGAGTTGTTATTTGATAAGGCAATTTTATGCGCCTGTGCCGACCAACCGACCGACCGACTGGCCGACGACCGCCGTCGTCGTCGTTATGCATATCAAGGACACCAACAAGGATCAAGCCGGCGTCGTGCGAGAGTAGGTTACTGTGGGCCGCCACGGCACGGCCACGGGGCTTCCGGGAACCCGGGAAGAAAAGAATGGAAATCTTCGATCAATCTTGTCCCGTTTTCCAGATAGTAAGACATTTGAGGCGATTCGCAGCACCAGTAATGGGAGGGAAAGAGAGAGAGCGAACCCAGCTCCGTATGTTGATCTTCCGAGGCAATTCGTAGTTTCTGCTTCGCACACGCATTGTAACGATAACAACCGAGGGGGGTGGAACTTCCGTTCACACGGTTCGCTGATTAGAACTGCCCTGCCCTGAGTGAACCTGAAGAAAACGGGCCAAATAGGGTCCCCAAACATCCTTCTACAAAGTGTTCGAGTACAATATTGGTGAGTCGTTGCTCTAAACACACCACAACCAAGTAGCCTAGCAACCGAGTCGAGTATTGAACATGGCAACCAAATGGACTGATAGGCTGATTCAGGATCAATCATCATATATCTTCTTGTTTTTGAGAGCCACCGATGCTGGACGCCATATCAACAAACTAGACGATCTTTATTTTAATTGTTATACCTGTGGTCTATTACAAGTGTTTTAAGCCAAGAGATGGCTGGCTTGGGCCAGGTTTGTTAACGAAAAACCAAGAAATGATTCTGTCCTGAATGCGGAAGTTGGAAAAAGGCGGTTATGTATGTAGGTTAAATCCATTCTTCTCATGCTGTGGCTGATTTCATTGCTCTGATATAACTGATTCACTATTTTCAGATTTCATTAATTGCCTTTTCCGGATGAATATTTTTTCAAAAAGGATTTCCATCTACTCGAAACGACGGAGAAAAAATATTGAAAGCCACTGCTGTGCAGTAGTTTGGTGATCAAGGCGGATGCATCTCGAGGCAGCTCTTGGAATTGATCAATGGGATTTTAACGAACTTGGCCCAAGCTAGCACTTCTCTAACCTCTCTAACCTGTATTAGAGTGATCTTGGGCTAACAGTACCACGACCATTAACCAATTATAAAGGCATAATTGTAACAGAACAAAGAAACGTCAGGCTGTGTTCTGCGCGTCGGTGCAACAATGCAACGCAACAAGGAAATGCAGTTCAGGTTTGGCGTCAACATAATAATCTAAAATACTTACAAGAACTTACTGTAGTACAAAGGGACCCCTGTAACGGAAATAAACTCACTCGCTGTCATCTGTCGATGTGAAACTAGACTGAAAACAGAGTTCTTGACGATTAATGCGAATGCATGATATGAATGCAATAAACGTTAGGACGAATTTACACATTCACTTCATGTGCCTTCAAAAAAAATAATTCGTTCATTCGTTTGAAGATCATTCTGCGTCATAAGCAGCAGTAAAGTTCTATTTCCTACGTTCTACATCAGGCGATAACAAATGTTCTGGGTCGGCTGGTAGATTACATTTACGGTCCAAGACGATCGATTGGAAATCGAAACATCCTAGTCTTTAGTTTGCAAACGAAACTAAATGGATCCTTATTACATCCTTACTTAATTTAATTTCTTTGGTTCGGAAACACTCGATGTTATTTTCGATGTTATTTGATGTTGAGTTCACAATTCTCCCCTATAAGCGCTTGTCAAGCTCCAATCGGCTCCAATCCTTAACTGCTCAGTCCTTTGCTCTCCAGCTTACGTTTTCGAAATTCATACAAGAGAAAAATCTGTTTAAACTACACGACACATCGTCACCTCGTGTTATTGGCTTACGCAGAAACCCCATCAACAAATGCTTAATCCATAAATCCATTTGTCACATCGACCAATGCTCGATCGGTTGTCGCCCAGAGTTCCAATCTTGTCCGCCGGATGGAGTCATTAAGAAGCCCAAAAAACCAAAAGCAACACCCCACAGGCTGGGGCATGTAGGTGTTTGCTGAGCAAAACAAAAAGGCCGGCCCCGTACGGTGCAAGATAATTAAGAGTGCAGTGCACTCGACGGACCGCGCAAGTGTTTACTTGAAGCTCATTAATTTAAGACCCCGACTGTTGTACCAGGGGCCTGCCTCCCATCTGCGCTGTGAAAACAGACACACAACAAGGCTGATCTCCCAGCGGCGATGTGTTAATTTCCAGCGACATCTCGTGCACTTCCGACAGG
>NW_026685579.1:0-2593 GCF_943735745.2 Anopheles bellator | reverse complement strand
GCAAGCGCAGTAATCTGTTCGACGGCGGCAGTCAGCACGACTTTTCCACTGCATTGGGTTCCTTCTCGTCGTCATTGTAATGCCTTGAGCCGAGCGGCCACCGCCGTCGAGTTTTCTCCGTTCGCTCTCAACCACCCCGCCCCCCGCCATCGATTGCGATATGGGCTTTTCCACCCACCGGTAGCACCCCCTTGGATAGCGTGGCAACGATAAGCTGTTTTTTCCGAGAGTCGGCTCCCGCCGCGGACTCTTTCCCGGGGGCACCGAAATGAAACAACAACCCCGGCGCGGCCACCGTTGGGGGACTCACTGAAGGGGCACGGGGTGGTGGTGGCGTTGGGACGCCGGGTGGGGGAGTTGTTATTTGATAAGGCAATTTTATGCGCCTGTGCCGACCAACCGACCGACCGACTGGCCGACGACCGCCGTCGTCGTCGTTATGCATATCAAGGACACCAACAAGGATCAAGCCGGCGTCGTGCGAGAGTAGGTTACTGTGGGCCGCCACGGCACGGCCACGGGGCTTCCGGGAACCCGGGAAGAAAAGAATGGAAATCTTCGATCAATCTTGTCCCGTTTTCCAGATAGTAAGACATTTGAGGCGATTCGCAGCACCAGTAATGGGAGGGAAAGAGAGAGAGCGAACCCAGCTCCGTATGTTGATCTTCCGAGGCAATTCGTAGTTTCTGCTTCGCACACGCATTGTAACGATAACAACCGAGGGGGGTGGAACTTCCGTTCACACGGTTCGCTGATTAGAACTGCCCTGCCCTGAGTGAACCTGAAGAAAACGGGCCAAATAGGGTCCCCAAACATCCTTCTACAAAGTGTTCGAGTACAATATTGGTGAGTCGTTGCTCTAAACACACCACAACCAAGTAGCCTAGCAACCGAGTCGAGTATTGAACATGGCAACCAAATGGACTGATAGGCTGATTCAGGATCAATCATCATATATCTTCTTGTTTTTGAGAGCCACCGATGCTGGACGCCATATCAACAAACTAGACGATCTTTATTTTAATTGTTATACCTGTGGTCTATTACAAGTGTTTTAAGCCAAGAGATGGCTGGCTTGGGCCAGGTTTGTTAACGAAAAACCAAGAAATGATTCTGTCCTGAATGCGGAAGTTGGAAAAAGGCGGTTATGTATGTAGGTTAAATCCATTCTTCTCATGCTGTGGCTGATTTCATTGCTCTGATATAACTGATTCACTATTTTCAGATTTCATTAATTGCCTTTTCCGGATGAATATTTTTTCAAAAAGGATTTCCATCTACTCGAAACGACGGAGAAAAAATATTGAAAGCCACTGCTGTGCAGTAGTTTGGTGATCAAGGCGGATGCATCTCGAGGCAGCTCTTGGAATTGATCAATGGGATTTTAACGAACTTGGCCCAAGCTAGCACTTCTCTAACCTCTCTAACCTGTATTAGAGTGATCTTGGGCTAACAGTACCACGACCATTAACCAATTATAAAGGCATAATTGTAACAGAACAAAGAAACGTCAGGCTGTGTTCTGCGCGTCGGTGCAACAATGCAACGCAACAAGGAAATGCAGTTCAGGTTTGGCGTCAACATAATAATCTAAAATACTTACAAGAACTTACTGTAGTACAAAGGGACCCCTGTAACGGAAATAAACTCACTCGCTGTCATCTGTCGATGTGAAACTAGACTGAAAACAGAGTTCTTGACGATTAATGCGAATGCATGATATGAATGCAATAAACGTTAGGACGAATTTACACATTCACTTCATGTGCCTTCAAAAAAAATAATTCGTTCATTCGTTTGAAGATCATTCTGCGTCATAAGCAGCAGTAAAGTTCTATTTCCTACGTTCTACATCAGGCGATAACAAATGTTCTGGGTCGGCTGGTAGATTACATTTACGGTCCAAGACGATCGATTGGAAATCGAAACATCCTAGTCTTTAGTTTGCAAACGAAACTAAATGGATCCTTATTACATCCTTACTTAATTTAATTTCTTTGGTTCGGAAACACTCGATGTTATTTTCGATGTTATTTGATGTTGAGTTCACAATTCTCCCCTATAAGCGCTTGTCAAGCTCCAATCGGCTCCAATCCTTAACTGCTCAGTCCTTTGCTCTCCAGCTTACGTTTTCGAAATTCATACAAGAGAAAAATCTGTTTAAACTACACGACACATCGTCACCTCGTGTTATTGGCTTACGCAGAAACCCCATCAACAAATGCTTAATCCATAAATCCATTTGTCACATCGACCAATGCTCGATCGGTTGTCGCCCAGAGTTCCAATCTTGTCCGCCGGATGGAGTCATTAAGAAGCCCAAAAAACCAAAAGCAACACCCCACAGGCTGGGGCATGTAGGTGTTTGCTGAGCAAAACAAAAAGGCCGGCCCCGTACGGTGCAAGATAATTAAGAGTGCAGTGCACTCGACGGACCGCGCAAGTGTTTACTTGAAGCTCATTAATTTAAGACCCCGACTGTTGTACCAGGGGCCTGCCTCCCATCTGCGCTGTGAAAACAGACACACAACAAGGCTGATCTCCCAGCGGCGATGTGTTAATTTCCAGCGACATCTCGTGCACTTCCGACAGG
>NW_026685578.1:0-2594 GCF_943735745.2 Anopheles bellator | reverse complement strand
ATGTGGGTCTTTCAGGTCAGTGTTGGTTTTTTTGTTTCGTTCTTTCTCACACACCCAGACTTTGATCGCGGCCTCCCACCCACATCCCTCCTAAACCTCCCTCCCCCCACCCCACCCGATGCTCCTGTCGCTCCTGCCTGGAGGTCACGCTGGCCGATGTGAGACGTGAAAGTTGCGCGAACGACACAAGTTTGTTCTTCCGCCGTCCAACGCCGCCCCCTTCTCCCCTCCGCTGGGTCACCCAAAAAGGCAACAATGTGGTTGTTCTCCGGCGAAAGGCAATGGCGGGGGGTGGGGAGGCTTGGTTCTTTACGAGCGGGTGGCAGGTGAAGTTGCGTGTGTGTTGAGTTGGTGTTGCTACAGGATTTACTGTAATTCTTGTGGTGCGATCATTTGAAAAGTTGTTTCCACCGCCTACACCACTCTATCGCCCCTTCTGCCCATCACCCAGGATGGGGATCAGTCTCTGGAGCGGGCCTTTGGTGGGGGAGTTGTGGGTCTCGTTTCCGTTACTCTTGGCTGGCGTCGGTCCTCTCGAATCTCCTGTTGAGCCTGACCTCGACACTCGATTCCACTCGATTCCACCCAGGGTGTTGGGGGTGGGTGGGGGTGTTGCAACGCGCTAGTTGATTCCGGCGCCACCCCACCCCCCGGAAACCCCTTGGGCTGCCCCTTGTGACACTTCGGATGGTTAGTTGCGCTGCACTCCTCCTCTAGTCAACCAACCACACTACCACCCAAATATCCCACTTAAGCCCCCTACTTATCGACCACCCCCTTTTTAAGGACATTCATTTTTTACCACCCCGACACACACAGACACACACGGCGATATGGTTCAGATCGGCGGTGGCTCGCAGGACAAAGTTTTTCTCATTCTCCACGCCACGCTATCTCCATTGTTAGTTTGTTGTTGCTCCCATCCAGCCCTCAGCCCGTATCACAGCATGTTAACCGACCACGTCCTGGCTACCCCGGAGTATCCATACGACATCCTTTGCATGACTTTCGGTGTCACCTTTGACTCCGGTCACGCTAGATGCTACGCCGTTCGAAAAGTCGTGAGCCACGGGCGAGTCCTTACGCCGTCCCATCACGGTGAAGGTCGTTCCATTCCACTGATCCTGGAAAACGCTCGATTGAAAGAAGTGCGAAAGGAGTAACGCAAAAGGATATGCAGTTTTCCTCTAGGCATTCTGAGAGTCACGTGAACTTTACAATCCGGAAATTACAATCACCGGGCGGTGTCTTGAGCACCAGCACCAGAGACAATGCTGGTCACTGTTGCTTTCTGTAACGTTGTGTTTTTGCTATTTTGCGATAATTAACAACGCCTGACAGCGGCAGCTAGGTAGCGATAGCCGGAGAAAAAGCGGAAATAACAAACAGAAACTGAATTTAATGATGAGCTAGTTAAAAAAATATGCACAAAGAAGAGAAAAGTGTGATAATTTGTTGAAATCTATAAAATGAACGAAAACAGACGTAAAATGGCATTCAAGGTGGGTCAGTTATCCAAGTGACAGGATAACATATAAATGTAAAAAATAATAATAATAATAAATAAATAAATAAATGAAATGAATTGAATACAAACAAATACAATAAATAAAAAATATCAAGAGTTCACTGCCCGCGGCACAGCACGAACCGGGCTTCGTGAGAAAGGGTTTCTGTATCTGTGTGTGAGGCGATGCACCGCGGAATATCGAGGACACCGGGCACACTGTCGTCTCCCTGCACCAAATCCGCCCTTTTGCATAAATCCGCAGTGCACTCCGCAAGACGTCTTGTCGTTCCTGTCTTGTCCGCTTCAAAGTGTCGGTGATGAGCAACAAACCCCCCCACCCCCTCAAAAAAAAAAACCCCGAAACAATGGGCGAGCTGCTGGTGCTTTCTCTCTCTCTCTTTCTCTCTCGATTGGCTGCTGGACGCTGGCTGGTGGTTTCTTGGTTCGGCGAAGGACGATTATTTGCATTCGTAGCAACGCAGTACGATGGATGGGGGGAGGGGGGTTGGCGAGGGGGGCTTCGCAGCAGTGCACTTTAGGGTGCGGATTATTCAAAACCCCCCCCCCCCCCCCCCGCCACCCTCCCTGAGCTCCCAGCTCACCGCCCGTCCGCCCACTCGTTTTTAGTGATTTCTTCAAACCTTCAGCAAGCCTTACTTATTCATTAGTACCGGGTCCTTCGCCCCCCACCCACCACGGGCCAGTGTCCATCCGTCACGGGGAAAACATTTTTGTCGCAACCTGGCGACCAGTCCCCCGCCACCCCTCCCGCAATTCCCACAGGACATGCACTCGATGCACCGCCGTGAGTGGCAATTTAGTGGCCGTCGCCCCGGGGGCGAAGGACGGGGCCGACGTTAAGTCCTTATTTTCCTCAATTTCCGTTGCCGTTCCCGGGGCGCTTTCGTTCTTCGAAAGCACCCCCTCCCCAGCCAGCCAGCCAGCCCGGCACCCATTTTTCTCACGGCCGGCCGGCCATTCCGTTGTTTTTCCGTTTTATATTCCATTCCACTTTTGCCCCCCGGTCCCGGGCCGGGCCGGTCGTTTGGCAGAGTGCAGCAGTACTCCTAGCACCCCCCACCCG
>NW_026685577.1:1922-3094 GCF_943735745.2 Anopheles bellator | reverse complement strand
TCCATCGGACCTGGTTTGTTGTGTTGTTGGTACGACTATGTTGGCTTACTGGAAAATGTTTGTTTTGAAAATGAAAAACGATTTCTAGAGTTCGTTCAGAATTAGAGACGTCGCCCAAGAGATTAAAAAAGAACAACTCTCATCCGGGATTGGAGTGATAAAATGCTGAGTTTATTATGTCCGCACCAGGAGAGGCACACGGCCACCTAGAGAGAAACCGTTCTGCGAACTGGCCTGATATCTCAATCCGGACCAAATTTACATCAATAAAAACGAAAAAATATTTTTAACGTTACTGGTTTCATCACATAATTATTCGCTTTTTGGATAATGATTCGGTAAATTATGATGTTGAACTTGATAAGCGGAAAGATTCCTTTCCATCGTTTATTAACGAGAAACTAATCCATAAGGAGCGCCTCGCACTTTGATATGCTCATTGCATTTACCTGGTCTTTACGAAAAAAATATAATTAAATTTTAGTTTCTGAAACATATCTTCGTTATCTGAACTTGATTATAGCGATGCAAAACAAACTTTAAATCTTAATTATGACTATTGCATGATGCAATGGTTTAATAATTTTCTTTATTTTTATGCTTATAAGGAAGGGTTAAGAAAAACAACTGATTCGCTCTTCTCGAAAGAGTCACCCGACTTCCATAACCACGCCTCGGCTTAGCTATCGTAACTGGCAGTTGAGTCGGCCAACATGCTCGTTTTTTATTTATTTTTTTGTGATGACTCTTGTACTGCAAATGTAAATAACGCGTAATTGGAATTATGAAACGAGAAAGTCCCCGTGGACTAATCGCCGTCTACATGATCAGCTATGACTCTAGATGTCTCTGTGCCTCCTGGTGCAGTAGTCAAACATGCCTTGGTTGGTTTTCGTTTTTATGAACTTTTAATTCAAAGGGTGCAGAAATGCTCATGATCGCCGCGTACACTTCGGCACTGTTGAGCCGTTAGCTGAGGCGTTTCCTGTTTGCTTAACAATAACAATTCCAACGTTGGCGCCGACAGATTCCGGTCGCCAGCAAACCAAGCGTGTTTTCTCCAGCAAACAATATTTTTTGGCCACAGCCTGAGAATTGTTTGCATATCCGTCTGCGCTTGGGTTTCCTTTCGAGGAGGTCGCGCTGACTTGTATGCCTGCATTTGTATGCAC
>NW_026685577.1:0-1422 GCF_943735745.2 Anopheles bellator | reverse complement strand
TGCATTTGTATGCACAAGTCCTACTGATGTGACACAACCCATCCATGAGATAAGTGAGAGAGTGAACGTTAAATTGAACAACAAACAGGCATCGTCGTTGTGAGGATCGTCGCCAACTGACTCCTGCATGGTTGATTAGGTATGTAGCTGTGCGCATCGGAATAGCAACGGCTCACCCCAAAGAACATGATGACACCTTGGCCTCTTTTCATTCTACAGGCCCGTGGGATTGTTTGACGGAATCATTTTGGGAGTGTCTCCGAACCTGTAGAGCTATGTAGGATTCTCCAAGACAGTAGTTCTCTTCGGTGGCACAACGGTTCGGTTCCAAAACGCTTTTCTTTTCCGGCATAGCCATCAACGTCGGCTTCATAGTCTATCACTGTTAACACCAACTTTCTCAACGGGAATTGCTTTTTCCCTAGGAACGCACCCTAGGCCATTCGTCAACTAATTGCTATTTCCGATAAACATAACGTTGGACGCAAAGCTTCGTCCTACGGAACCCCAGCAAGGACTGTTATAAAAACTGTCTTGCAGCTATATGGCTGCAGAACCTTTGCGGCGACATATTTATTTATTTATTTATACGAGACGCCACAAGACTCACACTCGGATGAGGGGTTGGCGACGGCCATTATGCTGAATGAATTGAATGAAATGAAATGAATTTGATTGGAAAAATATTCCCTAGTAAAATGAGTAAACACGATTGTGGAATATGTGGAATGGAATATCTCTTGGGGAAGCTCGACCTCCTTTCGGTACTAAATCATTGGCATATTAACAAATTGCAAATTTTGGTATACGGCATTGGACAATAATCTTAAATCGTCCATGGAGATGCTGGTGCTAATAGCGATAAATCAACCATCATTCACGCAAAGTATACATGAATGCGTATTGCGGTTCTCCAGACACTTCCTGTCTCTCCTGATGACGAATTGGCCATTTCCCGCTAGGCAAAGTTAATACCAACACTGCAGTACTAGTGTTCCCACTTCCGCTCGGTCCTGGAGGCATCTGAAGAAGTGCGCTACTCAAGCGGGAGACGCATCGAAATGATCAATGTCCACAAGGATCCTCTTCGTGCACACCACTGTCTGCAGTCCGGTGGCGACCCGGGTCCGATGATAGATGTAGCGATGTGCACTACGAGTCCGTACCATACAGCTACCATACGTAGCATACAGCTTGAGCACCGTTTAAGAAGCATCGTCAACGCTAGTGTCAGTGGTCTCGACGACGAAGGGAAAAACATGATTTATGTCTATCGCTCTTACTACCTCGTCCTGGCTGCTCGTCACCGGAGGACATCAGCAATTTGCATGTCATCGCTTTCAGTCATCGAACGCTTTTCAAATTAACCTATCTGGAACCCTGCTGAGACCGGACACCTCAATGGAAAAAGAAATGCCATGG
>NW_026685576.1:0-2597 GCF_943735745.2 Anopheles bellator | reverse complement strand
TGGATCCCTTTTTATGATCCTTGACACTTGCCGTTTGACGTCATACGGTTCGTCTTCCAAGTCGCTAATCGTGAAGCGATTATGTTGAGCCACAACTCGAATGTCTCGCGTATCGACCATCGTGATGTTCCTGCAGACACAACAGTTGCGCTACACGCACCACGTTTTTCGAGGTCAAAACAATGGATCCAGCAAGGGCCAGGCACCCAGATCGACAACGGAACCAAACGTATGAATGCTCCCCAACAGCCCCAAAATCGGTGCCCAAACCCCTTGAAGCGATCGACCAGAAACAGTTAGCCGAAGTCACACCGTAAGCTGACTGGCGCTTTAAGCATTTGATTTAATCTATAGTTAATTGATGTATTTTAAGTCCAACTCGCATCTCCCTCTCTCCCCCCTCCTCTCTCGTTCTTTCCTTCACGCACGAAAAACCCGGTGGCCGCCGGCCCGGGCCAAACTGAAGCAGGTATTAGAAATCACACATCGACCGTTCGTGTGGGTTCGAATTCGAAAATTTCCGCTCTATAAAACGCCGCTTTCCAGATTGCCCCCAGGGCATTCGATGGTGCGCATTTTCTTTCTCGGCGCAGAAAGGAGAAAATTTGAAAATTGCATCCAATGAGAGGGCCCCACCAGAGCCGTCCGAGTGTCGGAGCGAAACGGAACGATCTCGAGGTGTTCGGCGTCTTTTTTTTTTCTTCTCTCGTTCGCTGATGATTTGTGAATCGTGGCGATCATCTCTTGACGCCGCCGCCATTGGATGTGTGTTTTGCATTTACACAGGCGATCGCACAGTGCCGCCAGCAGCTGGAGAAACGCGATCGAGCGCCGCGCAGACGGTGGCAAGGAAGAGAGAGAGTGTGCCGTGTGCCAACTTTCACTTTGCTTTCCACTTGGCGCACCGTTGGCGACGCTCGTAAAAGGGAAGATCGCAAGTTTCACCGAACAGCGAAACGGTGTGGCCCACGGCAAAGGAACCCCGGCCCGGCTTCGGAGAGATTGTGTGGCGGTTGGTGGCGAACCGATTAGAACAGCATCCGCGGAATGTTTGAACAAAGGCACAGATGATAGCCGAGACACGAACCCACCTGCCCCAACAGGTCTTTCTGCACGATCTGCGGGGTTTGATTGATGATGGGCCGTCAAAATTCACCCGTGAATGTCCCTGAAAGCTAATCAGCGTTCCTAAATAGTTGTAGCGATTCTCGCCCAACCATTCTCGAAATGGTTCTCGCCAAATCATCGGCCAATGAACGGGGGCCTTTGGTTTGAACCATTTGACCCAGTTTCGGGCCGTGGATCCTTGCCACGCGGATCGCGCCTTTCGGGCGGTGAAATTAATTATGAACGACCCTAAACCACCGAAACCACTTTTTCTTTCACTTGCTTTTCTGCGTACCCCCCAGTCTGCCCCCAGTTTCTGTGTGGCGAGTGGCCACCCTGGGGTCGCGGAGAGAAAACATCTTAATTGTTACCTTTTATGGGGTGGCGAGATCCGGCGATCGGCCGCTGGCCGGATAAATGTTGTATGTTTCCCCCCGTTTTAAAGCGCTTTTAAATACGGCTCGATACTTTTGGGGCGATGGGCGACTTCCGATCACCGAACCGACTTTCCGATCAGCGAGCTGAATAGCGACACTTTCACCCGCCGGACGACGACTGATGGCCGTTTACCGTTAGTGAATCATCTCGTATCGGCCGTGCGTGACGGACCGCTAACATTATTGCCCTATGACACGTCGCCTCGTGTCAACATGGTTGATAATTGCATTTTCCGCATTCCGGAACGAGGCCAATGCAAAACGGTCCACCGGGCGGCAGTGAATCGGATCGTTCCCGTGAACACCTGTAGCCTTCTGCCGATCGGTTAATCGATCGGCCCTTTTAGCTGGGAGGTCCGAACCGAAGCTCGAATTAAACACATCAATCAGCCGCCCGAAAGCCCAGTAACGAACCCCCGGGCACAGAGCGTACGCCACGTGCCTTCCGAGGCAACGAGGACGAGGAACGAAAAAGTGGTCAAAACAACGCATCCGAACAGGCGCACAATTTGCGATTGGCTTCGTTAGCCGCACGCCGCCGACGAAGAAGAAAGTGTAACGCCGGCGTGGCCACCGTCGGCGTTGGTTTCTAGGGCACCCGGGCACCCGAGCTGGCCGCAATTATGCCCATACCTGTCGTCGGCTCCCGGGCCAGCGACGTGTGCAGTTCCGGACAGGTTTGCTGGAGCCGGTTCAATGTCGCCCCGCACGCGATAGAAATGGCAACTGCTCCACCAGAGTGGCTGGAGGAGCAAAACATGGCCTGGACGGTGACAAATGGCTGGCTGGCTGGCTGGCTGGCGAAGGAGTGCGGACCTTTTTGCGAACCAAGGATCCCGTTCCGATCGGAATCGGTTGAGCGGAGGTCTAACGGGATGGGACTCTCACTTCACTCACAGCCCCCCCCCCCCCCCCCCCCCCCCGGGGGGTGAAGCGGAAGGAAAGGCACCGCGCCGCACATGAGTCGGCGCTCGGCACTCCGATACCCTTCGGTGCGTCTCGTTATCCGTCGCTCGTCGCGCGTATAGAAAGTCGGCCGCCCCGGTCCGCTGG
>NW_026685575.1:0-2599 GCF_943735745.2 Anopheles bellator | reverse complement strand
TCACGAGGACGTACGGTGCTAATTGGCGTTCCTTTCCAGAGTGGTGCCATCTCCGTCGACGACTTCCAGCTGGCGGTTCAGGAGGCGACCAACTTTCCGCTCCGCACCAACGTGGTCCCGTTCCTCAAGTCGCACGTTCCGGTCCTGCAGCGCGAGATCAACATCCTGGCGCGGTCGAACAAACAGGTAGCGGACACTTGACCCATTCCGGTGCCAATCTCGTCGCTGTCCGACTCGAAATTAATTTAATTTTCTTACGCACGATACCCGACGGAACAGGGCAATTGTTTAACAGACACATCACGGAAAAGCGGAACTTCCAGACAGAGAGAAAGAGGGAGAGAGAGTAGTGGAATGATTGACGGCAGCAGTACCATCCCCGTCCGAAGGGGCCACCCCTGAAGGAACGTTGAAATACAACCAAAACAAATCGTCACGGAAAAATCGCCTCACGCGCTCTAAACGGTCCCCTGACGGTGGCGGAAGCGTGCGGTGCGCTACTGGCCCCGCTGTGGGAAGCTTTTGCAGTTGTTCGCGATCCGCGTCCGGGCGCCCCTGCTGTTGAATGGCGTGGCGCTCCCTGCGGAAGTTCCTTTTTTGTCCCACGCTCAGCACGCGGTCCCGATGAGGGAGAAGGAGCGTGCGAAAGATCCTAAAACTCCTCCCGCTCCGGTGGAGGTACCGGAAGTGTCAGACGCGGAGGAAAAGCACACGCCCCGGCCAGCCACGGAACCGTTGGAAAACACTGTTTCCGATTTTAATCTTTTCGAAAAACAAATTTCGGTGTATTCCGTGCAGCTGCGACACACGGCCCCGGCCCCCGGCCCGCGTTCGCTTTTATCTTGTTGATGTGGCCGGGCCAGCCCGGGCGGCAGATAGATTTTGTTTCGCGATTTTTCTTTTCAAGTTTCGGCCGCGTTTCGCCGTCTCTTCTGTTCATTCCTCTTTTCCTCCGGGCTTCCGTGTTCGTTCCGTGAGCGATTGCATCGGTTGTGGTTGAGCATCGAGGACGACTCCTGAGGAGCTTATTTCGGAGCTTAGCCCTTTCCGGCGAGATCCGGCCCCCCCGGTTGGGGAATGTACCGAGAGGTGCCTTTGTTGTTGTTATTGCTGTTTGCTCGCACCCAAAACATTTATTTTATTTATTACCTTTTTTCGGACATTTTATTGAACTCCCCCCGGCAATGGCAGACTGGGACAATTTATGCAGTAACTTATGAAAGGAAGGTGTTGTTGGTTAACGGAGCACATTTTATTGGATAATCGTCACAATGAAGAATCGGATCGATTGCTCAAACAACTAATACTAATCCTTGGTTTGTTTTCCCTCTTCTTCTTCTCTCCAGACTTCCTCACAGTATGTCCGGTCGAACGAAAGCAGCGTCATGGAGTACGTCCAGAACTTGGCCGAAACGGCCGAAATATTTCTGCCCCACGAGGGTCCCTTTTCGTCCTCGGTAACGGCTGCAGCGGCGGCCGCAGCAGCAGCCGCTGCCGCCGTCGCCAGCGGTGCTGCGTCCGGAGGTGGTGCCGGCTCCGGATCCTCCATCAACGGGCTGGGACTGAAACGACGAGCTTCTGATAAGTATGTCAACGCATGGCGCTCAACGACCCTCGGATGTCCTTAACCTAAAAATCGTGTCTTCCACAGCTTATACGACACACATCCGGCCGGACCGCCCGAGTGGAGTGACTACGTGCTGCCACCGTCGAAGCGACCACATCCTTCGCTGCTGCTGGCGTCCGGGGCGTCGCAGCTCTACCCGACCCATCCGGCCCTGTTCGAGTACCAGAACGGTGGGCTACATCCACATTCCGATGGATTGGTAAGAACCTAGATCTATTCGAATTCATTGTGCCATTACTGATCGTGTGATCTTTTAGCATTCCATTCACCGTGACGATCTGCGAGCCGCCTCCACCGATGGTCATCGGCCACCCAGAATTCCTCCCGGCGGTAGCAGTGCTGGTGCCGTTGGTGGAGGCGCTGGTAGCACCGCTGGTAACGGAAGCCTAACCGGAAGCTCGACCAGCGGGGCCAGTGGCGAAGAGGAGTGGAAAAATATTCACACCATGCTGACGTGCATCTCGGCGATGGTCGAGAAGACGAAGCGCGCCATCGCGATCCTGCAGCAGCGTGGCATCGACAACAGTCACGCCCGCGATCACCAGGACAACAGCTCGATCGCCGACATCAAGCGGCAGACGGAGGAGAAGATATCCGAGTTCCGGCGCAGCGCCGAGGAGTCCGTCAACCAGGTAAAGGGGCGGCGTGTTAGCATTCGAAGGGTGAACGGAGTGATTCACGGTCTCCTGCTTTTTTAGGTCAAACGGCAAGCCGTGATGGAGATCCAGCGCGCCGTGGCTGCGGCCGAAGCCCGCACCCTGGAGATGATCGCCCAGGAACGGCTGAAGATGGAGAAAATGCTCACCGATCTGCACCGTGGCAGCAACGACGATGCGGAACCGTCGATCACGAGCGGTAGTCAAAATGTAAGCTCACGGAGCCTTGTCCCACGTGTGTTTGTTGACCTAACTGTGATTGCCCTCTTTTTGGCAGGCCTGCTGGAACTGCGGACGGAAGGCAAACGAAACCTGC
>NW_026685574.1:0-2599 GCF_943735745.2 Anopheles bellator | reverse complement strand
CCACCACCCGAACCCGGTCCGCATAAATCACCCGCGTTATGCTGGCGCACCAGAAGGTGTTGACGACTCACGCGCCACTCCGTCGATCATCGTGCTTCGGCGGGACGCGCCCCGCTCGTTACGCGACCAGGGGAGATCGCCCCCCGCTCTTCGCGCACCAATTAGGTGCCAGTTTTTCGCCCTACCGGCCAAGGGTTTTTCCATAACTCACGCCGCCACAATCGGCACAAAGACACGTTTCGTGCACGACGACGCGTGAGTGCATGTCTCCTTGGCGCTCTGGCCAACCACTCAGCAGCGCAGCGTCAGCAGCAGATAGCGTGGCGTGAATTATCGCACCAGGGTAATTAATTTTTATTAATCGTTTTCCAGTTGGCTGGCCGTGATTTACGAACCGGGCCATCGTTCCGGTGAGCCCATTTTCTTTCCCCTCCACCCCTCCAGGCAGGAAAGAGGAGGTTTTCCCGGCGTCACTTTGACCGGTCGTGTTACTGGCCGTGCTCTCATTTGCTACCGCTGCGCCGGAAACGTGCTCCCACGGACCACGTGGGACCACGCGTTCGATCCACGAGCGATCGACGTGACGGATGGGACGCTGTTTGCTTTGATGCGGCCCGGGCCGGATCCTTTTGGCGTGGCCCCAGGATCGTGATCCTCCGTCGAGACGGGCGGGCTAATGAGTGCTCGAAGAGCCGCTCGCGAAAGCTTTGAAGCTGTTTTGAGGTCCGCAGGTTTTAGGTGTTGCGTGTCCAAACGAATCAATCTCTGTCGTCGTCCTCATCGGGGCCGTATGGTGACGTATGGTTTGTGGCCCACTTTGGCGACCTCTAACCTCCGTAAGGTGCATTCCAAGGCGTATCAGCAGCCGGCCAGACTGCGCAATACCTCGGCGCACAACTAAGAGCCACAATGTACCCGGCGCGGTGGCTACTCGGGGTCCAGTCCAGGGTGGCGTAATGTTGGCAAAACATAAGAAATTACCCCCACGATCCGTGTGCGGGTGGTGACGCACGGTGCATGCGTTATCCGGTGAATTACGAGCTTATGATTGATGGAGCCCGTGGCCACGGCTCAGAAGCGCTCTGCATGCGATTTCGGTCCCGCGTGCCCACCCGGTTCACAGCCGGGAAGGACGCCGTGGCTGTTGGGTGAGTAAATGGAGTTTAGTTTATTGGTCCGGACGACAAACGCCACGGGAACGCCACGGTCCATGATAATGTTACGAGCGCTGCAGGGGATTATGTTCTTTGTGCTGGGCTCGTCTTGGCTGGGACGTCTATTACATGTCCACTTTTTTCTTCTGTGCCCGATTGCTTTGGCACGCGCGTTGGAAGATTACTCCCGACCGGTGCGGCTGCGGATAATTCAGCGCCACGACATCAAGATCAAGAAGCCAGGACAACTTTATTAGACCCCCTTCGGTGGATTGAGATTTCGAACGGAACGGAGTAACGGCCTTTAAAGTCCTGCTTTTCGATGAAGACAGCCAGAGGAAATACGGTGCGCGAGTGTCAAAGCTATCAAAATTGAAACCAACCTGGGTTGCTTCCTGCTGCGGGTCTTACCGCTCTGGCTTTGGACGGGCTGAGTCGAGAACGCCGAGCGAGTGGCCCATTTTGAAGGGCATCCATCCGCCGGAGCGCCACTGGCGCGCGCGGACACCCACGCCTGTGACGACGGCCGACGCCGACTGTCGCGCCAAGGCAATGGCCGACCCGGCCCGGCTGGCCGCCGACTCATTTCTCTCATAAATATGCGAACGAGCAAACCGAACGGGCCACATAGACTTGGCCACGGAATTGAATCATCGGCCACCGCCATCCCGGAGGGGTTGGTGTTCATTTCTGAGATTAAAGTCTGGACCGTGTCGGGAAGTGTCAGGACGTGGCCGTGGCCAGACAACAATGAAACCGTTCGGTCCATCCAGTCATCTTGCGCCGGGGCGATGAGAGCATAAAATCTCGGGTGTCCGGTTCACCTCCTCCGGCACTGATACCGGCCATCGGAGAGGGGGAGGGAGCCACCTATTACCACTGGACCGTGTTATTGTTACGGTTACGATCTTGTTTATTTGTTAATTTATTTATGAAGAAAATCGGTCCGGGCGACCGATCGGAAGCGCGGCCAGCCGCTCGAATAGGTTCTTGATTGGCCGGAGGTGTACAAGTTGGTAGCCATATGATAATCGAGAGAGACCCTGCTGCCACCGGATATACCGGATCGGTCAGACACTCAAACGGGTTCCAAACGGCTGATCCCAACGTGAAACGTGACTCGCGCTGGCGAATCTAATTTGAATCCGAAGTACGCAGCCGCGAACGGAGGCCATAAATTAGTTCGCTCCAGCCTCCAGAACGGCCCGTAGTACGCAGGAACCTCCACGTTCATTGACAAATCATTCACGAGTCGAATCAGAATTGATTGTGGCTCATGTAAAGTATCCGCGGTTCCGAAATCACAGCCGGCCGCTCGTGCATAATGGCCACCCGGACGATGAGTCCACGCTCCTCGACAGGTATGCTGGGCAGGCTCCGGTAACAGACGGACACCCCGAATCGGCGTCGATAAATTATAATTGATCGATCGATCGATCGGCGGG
>NW_026685573.1:0-2599 GCF_943735745.2 Anopheles bellator | reverse complement strand
AGCGACTCAAAACATTCCGCCATCTGCATCACTATTTTGAGAGTATCGGCAGCAAAGAAACCAGTTGCTTCTAAGCACTTCGGAAGGATAAGAGGAAGAAAGACCCTTTCTACCGTGAAACCGCCTCCCTTGCTTTTGAATTGCTTTCTTGCCTCCCCTAAAACTAATCGTACGCGTTCGAAAGGAAAATATCAATTTGACACTACCAAAAATCGACCCCGAAACTGGTTTATTGTGTAATAATAAAAATGATCGTGGGACTCTACGTAGGTTTTGTATCTTGCCATTAAAGGTATGCTAACTGATGCCGAAATAGGCAAACTCTTTGTCTCTCTCTCTCTCTCTGATAATTTGTTTTTTCATTTGCCAATAACTGTTGATACCGTAGCTAAATGCGTTAGATAGTATTTGAAGATATGATTGCATTTTGCATTTTGGTTACATTGGTTAAACATGTATTAAACAATATTTTTCGATATTATTATTCTCTAAAATGATCAAAGAATAATCCCGAATTTTCTATTTCGGCAACAATTTGAAAATACAACATTTATAAGCTTTATGAACATTCATTTGCATTTCTTTCTTTTCAAAAGTATCTTCAGAACGGCATTAGACGCATGTTCTAGTACATTCGTTTGTTTCATCTGCCCTAATGAACTAAATAACTAAATAAGTGATATACTAACGATAATTTATTTACAATTAAATAGTTAAATAAATACGGCCTAGTCAGTTTTTCTATGATTAAAAAACATAGTTAAGAAACATTTAAATTGATATTGCAGGAACAGTTTGTCTACTATTATTATACATTGAATTGTTATAAAATTATCATTTGTACAGGTTTGCGTACTTTTTATGAAGCATTTTACGTCAAAGTAGAACACTTCATAGTTAAATTTTCCCCATGCGGCTGCTCCTTGAAAAGATAATTGAGTTTCATAAGAGTAGTGACCACCTCTTCATCGATTTCATGGGTTGCCGCATATGATAGCCAAAGTAAAGGTGTATAAGACCATGACCATGACTAGTAGCGGAATATCGGCGAAGGTGGATGACAAGTTCTCCCATACCCCTCGCTTGCGGAACAATGTGCGCAGTGGTGCGTTTGATTATTGCGGTGGGCTTTGCTATGGGCGTTCCGGTTTATCTCGGTGTTGATGACTCTGATGTTTATTCAGAGGCAACCTTTTCCCATGATCTACGTCAGCAGTTCCGTTTTGGAAACCATCAACCGTCGGACACGTGTTATTTGCAACAGGTTGATCTGTTTGATCCTGTTCATGATGCAGGGTTAAATTCGTTATTTCAAGCTAATTGGTAACTATCAGGAAGGATTCCGAAGAGGAACGTTGGGTACATTTTCACCATGCGGTAGATCTTTGAAAAAGTGACTGATTTATTCTACTGTTTGAAATTCAATTACTTTTGAATTTTCTGTTTTCTACTTTATTGTCTTGCAATTCCTTAGGCACGAAGTCAGCAATGGATTTACGCACGGAGTTAGGACTCACTGCTTTTCCGCAAAGACGTCAGCAGTGTGTTTTAATTGTTGCTCTAATGTTAAGTTATGCGTTTGACGTATCCAGACTGTAAGCTTAAGTGATTTTACACCTGCCGTACACGGTTCGTTGCACACGTTTTATAGTTTAAAATTCAATTCATTAAATCGTTTCACACATCGAAGATCAAAGACAGATTTCGTGCCTTTGATATGTTAGAAAACATGTGTAATCAGTCTATGTTACGCGAAGATAGAGCACCCCCTCGCCAGGTGCAAGGAACTTTTTTTAAATTTGCTTTTAGTTTAGCTGCTGCGTTTTGTTTGTCAAAAACATTACGGAACACCTCATGTAGCCCCACAGACAGAGGCGCAGCAGTGTGGCATTAAATTGTAATGCCAAAAACATTAGATTACGCCTCATGTAGCCCCTCAGTAACACAATCCGCGAACACACGGTCTTAAGGCGACCAAGTCGGTCGAATCTTTCCCAACAAAGCCGTAGTGCAAGAAGGATGCGAAACATCGCGAATAAAATGACTGAAGAAGAACACACAATTGCCCGTGAAACGGCTCGGTTGGCAGCGCGAAATCGACAAGCGTAAAATAGAAATAAACAAGTAGATAATTTTCGACAAGATGCTGATTTAAATGTCCGTTCAGTGGTTGTACCCGAAGTAGAAGCTGATTTGTGTCTAGCGACGTTTCGATATGATTGCAAAGCTAAGTACAGCGAGCATAACAGCGTTGGAAGTTCTCATTCCGAGGATCCCGATGATCCCAACCGATATGCCGTTCGAGTTTAAAAAACTTCAACTTCCGATCCGTCTTGTATTCGCTATGGCCATTAACAAATTACAAGGCCAATCCTTGAAAGTTTGTGGTCTGAATTTGAAAAATCAATGTTTTTCTCATGGTCAAGTATATGTGCCATGTTCACAGGTTGGAAGACCATGTGCGTTGTTTGTTCTTTCGATTGATAATAAACAGTCCAACAGAAAAAAGAAAGCCTAGAAAAGCGTGTTCATGTTAATCAATGTTTATCTTTGATGCTCTCTGTAACTGCAGGGACAGACGATGCGTAACGTAATGTTT
>NW_026685572.1:1881-2692 GCF_943735745.2 Anopheles bellator | reverse complement strand
TTCGTTTTTACGGTCCCCGACGACCACGCCGATGTCGCCTCCTCCGGAGTGTCCGTTTTCAGTATTCTGGGGTGAAAGTTGCTTCTCCGGGCCATCGTCGTCGCCTCCTCCTCGTGCAATGGTGCGGTTCTTTTGCTTTCTGTTTCGGGCAGCCGTGGGCACTGTGACAGGTTTAGCCGGGCTTGCGAATATTTGAGGGAAGTCCATCCCTGGCCCTGGCTTCGTTCTCACTCATAACCGCCGAAGGTGAAGGCTTTCCAAGTGGTGGGCTTTCCTCCAATGCTCTTATATCATAATCGTCCGGGAACACTGTCGGTTGTGGATCTAACATATTTTCTTTCTTTTCCCATTGTTCCTCAGGGGAAGCGGATAAGGTCAAGACGCTGATTCGTCTGCGCGCGGAACTGTCGCCATTGTTCACCGGCAAACGGAACGCTTCGAAATATGCTTGGGCGTAAGTATTCACCGTGCACTTATTACTCTCGCCGGAACGCACTTATCATTCGCTTCCATCGCTGATACTTGTTGACCTATTTTAGTGCGATTCGCTATGCCCGCTGATTGTGACAAGAGCTTTAGTCACCAACCTCGGGCAGGGGCTGAGCTACGATCGTAACCCCTTGAATCCGATGTCATTCGATTTCTTGTGGTCACGTTAACATAGCTTGACGATTTTGAAGAGACATGCCGTTCGCATGACGTTCCGGTCATTGGCATATAATGTTTGCATGAAACAATGTGATATTAGTAATTTATTAGGACTTTGAACTAATTCATGCGGTTTAAATTACTTTAATAAAAGTATTGTCCG
>NW_026685572.1:0-1781 GCF_943735745.2 Anopheles bellator | reverse complement strand
CGATCCAATCAGAGCTTTGCTTCAAACGCATTAATTGTTATCGATGGGGTTGTCCATTAATAATTTAATTAGGCTTTAAAAGCTCATAGTATACCACACATTTCATATACCATCATATGCACAGCATGAGCTTTGCATAGTAAATATTTCGCTTTGGTTGCGATAGACCTAATAGTTCACCAGGCTGAACCCAGGCCCTTTTTCGTTTAGGATTCTCGTAATAAATTCGCTTTTCATCACCAGTAGCGATTCCGTACAAGAACTCCTTTCTTTTCTGGAGCGCGATATTCGCAAATGGTCTTCCTTCTATCGAAGTCTCTTTCGTTCAATTCATGTGGAACCAATAAGGTATTTTTCAAATCATTCCCATGGTACTCAGACGATGGGAAATGGTCGTGTGTTATGCTCCTAACATTTCTGCAAATTCTTTTTGCATCGGACATGCATCCAGATCGAGCAATGCTGCCAATTCTGTATCATCAAACTTTTGGAGCTGTCCAGGTCGCTCTTGGTCTTGCATGGCAAAATCACCACTTTTAAACCGCGCATACCACATCCGACATATCCTGCCAGTAAAAGCATGTTCTCCATAAACATCCATTAAAATGTGATGATTTTCAAAAAAACAAAAACGTTTGTGACATTTAGTGAGCAATGGCCTTTATTGTAAAACCGCATGAATCCAAATTTAAAGTCCCAATAATAACTTCTTAATAGCAAGTCCTAAAACATCAAAATGTTCCTCAAACCTGTGTATTGCTGTTGATCATCAAAGACGTAGGATCGTGTCCAAAGAGAGAGAGAGAGTAATCCTACACCTTGAGGCGTTACTCGTTGAACTTCGACCCTGGACGGGGTCTGTTCCATCGAAACATCGCCAACATCTGACGACTGGGCGGTGTCTTCAGCTCAGTCACAATTCGCCAATTTGCGACAGGCAATCAAGTGTGCGTCTGTCGCAACGGTTACCGAATGTCACGAGTGTGAGTTGGCGATAGTTCCAATAGCTTACTTCGATGTGGAGAGATGGCGTACCCTAGAGGTGTGCCTTAATAAAGCTAGGAAGTCATTTGAATCACCCATTGTAGTTCCAGTATCGAAATATAATTGTCGTATTTACTGTTTGGTCCGAGTAAGGATCACCATGACTTAGTCAAGCAAAGCCACCTAATGGCGTTTTAAACCTTCTGTACGATCGCCACCGTTAACAGTTGGGTTAGTGCCCAAAAGTAGCTCGAGTAGTTAATGCCTGTTCTCCCACAGAAACTGGACGTGAAACGCACCATTAGACCTAAACGGAATTGGCCCGCAACCGCAAGATACGGATCTACGGAGCCAGCGGCTTTTAGAGAAGATTGTTTAAAGAAATTTTCGTCTTTTCCCAGCCGAGCCCGGGTCCGGGTGGGTTAGTCGAGCCGAGCTTTCAGTTCTGCTTTCGGGGAAAGTTTCTCTCGGCAAAACAAAACCAAAAAAAAAAGTGGTAATAATAAAAGCAACATAAAAACGGCCAACCCCGCCGCGTTCTCCTGTCCATCGCCCGGGCCGGTTGTGTTGACTTGGGGAGCGTGTTGTGTTTGACTAAAGAAGTGGCAAAGTAGAAGAATGTAAAAGCGAACCCAAACGACGCCAAACACTTCTAATCTCACTTTCATTAACTGGACATCCCGAGGCGAGGCGGGGAGTGAAGCATAGTGATCGTAAAAGAAGGCAAAGGCAACGGAAAACAAAAAAAATAAAAATAAACCAATGCGCGGGGCCGAAAGCGATAAAAGTGAAATTTG
>NW_026685571.1:2129-2692 GCF_943735745.2 Anopheles bellator | reverse complement strand
CCGCGAAAGCGGTGACCTTTTTTGTTGAGACGAGAAGGAGAAGGAAGGAGGCGGTGCCCCAGCCGCCAGCCTGCAGCGCCCCCAGCCGCCGGCCTGCGGCGGTCAAGCCCAGCCGGTCCGCGCCCGAGGAAGAGGGAAGGAAGAAGGCGGTGCCCCAGCCGCCAGCCTGCGACGCCCCCAGCCGCCGGCCTGCGGCGGTCAAGCCCAGCCGGTCCGCGCCCGAGGAAGAGGGAAGGAAGAAGACGGTGCCCCAGCCGCCAGCCTGCGGCGCCCCCAGCCGCCGGCCTGCGGCGGTCAAGCCCAGCCGGTCCGCGCCCGAGAAGGACGGGATACGGAAGTGGCAGCAGCAAGGTGACCAGTGGCAGCAGCGAGGTGACCAGTGGCAGCAGCGAGGTGACCAGTGGCAGCAGCAAGGTGACCAGTGGCAGCAGCAAGGTGACCAGTGGCAGCAGCGAGGTGACCAGTGGCAGCAGCGAGGTGATAAGTGTCGAAAAAGGGACAACCACGTTCGAAGTGATAAGTGTCGAAAAAGGGACAACCACGTTCGAAGTGATAAGTGTCGA
>NW_026685571.1:0-2029 GCF_943735745.2 Anopheles bellator | reverse complement strand
CAACCACGTTCTAAGTGATAAGTGTCGAGAAGAGGGACAACCACGTTTGAAGTGATAAGTGATAAGCATAGGAGAGACGTGGAAGGTGCGTCAAGAGGACAGCAAGCTGAGCAACAGAAACAACGGTATCGTGAGTAACCAGGGCAAAGATTATTTAAAATTGTTAGGGGGCCATATATAGCAGTTTCTGTTGTAAATCTTGTTTGGACAACCCGCGTGCGCGCCTTTCACCCGCGATTTCGAAATCCGCGTATATATATAAATTTAAAAAGAGAGAAAAAAGAGAATCCGCGTCGTCACATAAAAAAAGAGACAAAGCCACGAGCTTGGAGTCTGTCAAACAGGTCCCATCCAGTCGCGTCAGGATGGCCACGAAAAGGGCTACAAAAGAGCCAGACCTATGGGAGGTCATAAACGATCTGCGAGAGCAGTTCGCAAGCTCACAGAGGGAGACGCTTGAACTCAAGCGACAATTAGAAGAAGAACGCAAGATGGCCGCGGAAGCCAGGGCGGAGGTGCATGCCCGGCTAGACTCCGGGGGCTCCGAACGCCAAGGGTCAGCTAGCCCGGTGGAACCGTTGGAGCTTGTACTAAATCGTATGGCCTCTGCAATAAGGGAAGCGACTCACCCTAGGGTAGCGTTGCCAGAATTTAACGGTAACAGTAGGGACTGGCCAAAGTTTAAGAGGGCGGTCGAAAGGGCTAGAGAGGAACGGCACGTGTCACCTGGCGAGATGTACGTGCTAATCGAGAAAAGTCTCAAAGGGGAAGCAGCTCGTAGCGTGGCTCGTCTAATGCTTGACCCCGAAAATGTAGACAGGGTAATCCAAAGGCTTGAAAAGGAGTACGGAAGCACCAGTACCATCTACCAGGCCCTAGTAAACGATTTGTTGATGGTGGAGAAGCCAACCCTGAGTAAGCCACGGACGTTCATTGCCTTCACGAGGGCTCTGGACGATCTCGTGGCTTACATGGAGTCACTAAACCGGAATGAATACTTGCACGATCATCGGCTGCTTACCGATCTCATTGAGCGGCTGCCCGATGATCTGAAACACACTTGGTATGGGCACCAGATACAAACGGGCAGTACGGGCAGCTTGAAGGATTTAGCCGAGTGGCTCAAGCCAACGGAAGAGCTGGCCCTGTTTTTAAACGTTAACAAACGGGAAGGGGTACCTAGGGAGGCCCCTAGGCGCCATCCTGCGGACCAGGCGTTGATCAGGCACAATAGGCCGACGTGCTCCTTATGCAAGCGGGGACATGCAACACGCGAGTGCAGGCGTCTGCAGTACTTTAACGTAGATGAAACATGGGAAATGGTTAGGAGGCTAGGCCTTTGCGCAAATTGCCTAGAACCACGACAGCATAATTCGGGGCAGTGTGATCTGCCGCCGCAATGTCGAGAAGTGGGCTGTAATATGAAGCATCACACGCTCTTGCATAGAGTTAATAGGCGTGCGCAGCCAGCGGGCTTAGTCGGGTTTCATGGAAGGAAGAGGGTAGTGGAATCGGAAAGATTGTATTATCAAATACTTCCGATAAAAATTGCTCATGGCGGTAAGCAAATACACACTTACGCTTTTTTGGATACGGGATCGGCCGTTAGTTTAGTCACACAGGAAGTGCAACATGAATTGTGCGCTCCAGGTCGTCCAAAACCAATGGAGATGGTTTGGAGTAACGGTGATAAGCAAGAGGAACCAGAAAGCGAGGAGTTAACTCTGAGCTTATCCGGGCAAGATGGGAAAATACACGTTGTGGAAGGAGTCAGAACGGTGCGTCACTTACAGCTTCCCGTGCAGTCGATGGACGCAGAGGTGCTGGGCAGTCAATATCGACACTTGAAGTCACTTGAACTACCCACGTACCTTGATGGGAAACCAACTATTTTGCTGGGATTACCCCATGCTCATTTAATGTACGGGTTGGCGTACCGAGCTGGCAAGCCAGGGGAACCGATCGCGATAAAAACCCCGCTAGGTTGGGCTGTTATGGGCGGCAAGGACAGGTGGAAGGACGTGCACTC
>NW_026685570.1:0-2603 GCF_943735745.2 Anopheles bellator | reverse complement strand
CCGTCTTTTGCTGTGCACCGATGAGCTGTCTAGCTTCCAGGGACTTTTGCGCTGATTCCTTTGCCACCACCTTTGCCTTTGAAACAGGCTTGCATGGGCTCTCGCTCGGTCGTTCTGCTCGGTTCAGTTTCATTATCAATAACCGAGCACCTACGCTTCCGCATAGGTTTCGGATCGCACAAGATCGCTTGACGATCGAGGTCGTTGCACACCGAAACTGAAATGAGCTTAACACATATATTGAACTGCCGCACAGACACTCCGAGTTTGGTGCTATGTTACTGGCGTCGGTGGAAGCGTCGCCATTGGCGATCCCCGGTTCGCCCTCCTCTGACGCACTATCGCCGGTCGCACCCATTTGGGAGTTATAGTTGAACGTAAGTCGCCCTCGCCCGGTTCGATTCGCCGCGAACTTTGCCGCCAAGCAAACAGCTTTCATCACCGAGTTGCACCGTGTCCCAGGCCGGATTGGCTTGAAAGAGAGGAATCGCCTTTGTCTCAGGTTCCAGAAGGCGTACATCCAACAAGTGCTTGGCGGAATAACCCTGTGGTGCTTCTCCTCCGACTGTTCCTCCGACTTTAACTTTAACTACTTTATTTAACTACTGTTTTTCCTAAAGTAGAACAGGGGAATGTTGCCGAACTGCGTGGCATCCATTGTGAACGGGGTATCTGCTCCATTGAAATCTATATCGAACAGATACGTCCGCCCTATGGCATCATGCATGCGACCACGTTTTTTAGCCTCTTCGTTTGTAATCACCTCACCGCAGTACTCGCTAATGTACTGCCGTTCGTATATAGTAACGTTCGTCTTAGTTCCCCAGCCGCGTCCGTTGGACGTTTTAAAGAGCGTTAGGTTAGAACTGCTCGTGCAGCAACAGTCCCGATAGTAATTCAACTCGGTGAATTACTCACTTTACAGATTTTAGGTTTGTTCTTTGGGTTATATTATTTATATTTCGGCGGGAGGTGCGGTAGGTTGACCTGCATTTCTATGTCTACTCTGCTGGGAACCTCACTCGCTATGCTCGCTCGCTTGTTAGGTTTAGGTTTAGGTTTTTTATGCGAGCCCTACCTTTCGACGCCTAGACAGGCCCAACGTCAAAAAAATTCCAAGCAAATTTTTATTTAGGCCATCAACTGCCCGGTGTCGATCGGTTCACAATTTTTTTTTTCTTTTGCATTATAGAGACTTTGAGCCGTAGTGGCCTAACATTCGTCTCTTTCTAACTCTAATTTTAGTACCCATACCGGTTGCCAATCAGGGTACCAGGGCGTTTAAACCTTGGCCTTTCCGAGAGATGTAAACTGGTATGGGGTTTGGAAGTATTTAGAGCCCCGACTCTGAGGGAGTCGGCAACTATGGGTCGTTGGCAAGGGCTCGGGAAGTGACAAGGAAGTGACTCTTTCAAGAAGTTAATGAAAAAAAATGAGCCCCTACTCTGGGGAGTTGGCGACTATGGGTCGTCGGCCTGGGCTCACAGGGGAGAGACTCTTTTTCTATAAAGTGCCCTACAGGGACTGTTTAAAACGTAGTTTATGCTCGGGAACACGGGAGACGCCGCCAAGCAGGCGTTGACCGTCCATCTGCAACTCTGGTGCGCCGATCAAACCTAAGTTGATGAAACCTGTAATTGCTGTAATTGCTGTAATTGCTAGATTTGATGAGATAGATATTTTTGGTGCCTCGCAGCCCTGGGTGAGCAAAAGAGCCAATGAACAGGCGACTCAAGTCCTCAAGGCGACTGCTTTTTTGTTATATGCGCCGCGCTGCGCGTCGCGCTGATTTGGTTCTTTCGCGAACGGCCGCGTGCCGCTTGTTTCGCGATGTTTTGGTCGGTTGCGTTGGCAGCGCACAGGCTGCACCTTTCCAAAGTATCCCACACCTAGCAGTGGCTCCTGGAGAACCGAGGCGCTCATCGTTTCCGCTACCATCAACAACGGTTGGCCAATATCGAGATCAAGTAGCAGCACGCGTTTGGATGATTTGAGTGAACGGTTCGCCAGATACTGACAGAGCGTTGATTTACCAGACCCTTTGCCACCGAGCACCAGCAAACGGCTTTCATCACCGAGTTGCACCGTGTCGCAGGCCGGATTGGCTTGAAAGAGAGGAATCGCCTTTGTCTCAGGTTCCAGGAGGCGTACATCCAACAAGTGCTTGGCGGAATAACCCTGTGGTGCTTCTCCTCCGACTGTTCCTCCGACTTTATCTTTAACTACTTTATTCGGTTCGCGGCGCTCCGATCTGCCCTCTGAACTTAGTTAGTACTGGCCGTGTACTATCCAAGGACCACCATTAGGAGGTGTTCAGTAGGACTTGTGCTAAACGCCGGGGTCGGGATAGCCTCAACGCCGCTTTGGTAACTCCACACAAACCTGACGGAAGGTGCGAAGTCTCCCCTACCCAGGGGACCCCACGCCCGGCTGACTGCCCGCGCTCGTGTAGCAACACCGTATCTTTCGCGGGTGCTTTTTTTGAGCACGTTGCGATTGGATCCATAAGAAAGTCTCCCCGATTAGGGGTGGATTTAACTCTCGGCAATGTGATATCCGTCTTTTGCTGTGCACCGATGAGCTGTCTAGCTTCCAGGGACTTT
>NW_026685569.1:0-2603 GCF_943735745.2 Anopheles bellator | reverse complement strand
AGCGACTCAAAACATTCCGCCATCTGCATCACTATTTTGAGAGTATCGGCAGCAAAGAAACCAGTTGCTTCTAAGCACTTCGGAAGGATAAGAGGAAGAAAGACCCTTTCTACCGTGAAACCGCCTCCCTTGCTTTTGAATTGCTTTCTTGCCTCCCCTAAAACTAATCGTACGCGTTCGAAAGGAAAATATCAATTTGACACTACCAAAAATCGACCCCGAAACTGGTTTATTGTGTAATAATAAAAATGATCGTGGGACTCTACGTAGGTTTTGTATCTTGCCATTAAAGGTATGCTAACTGATGCCGAAATAGGCAAACTCTTTGTCTCTCTCTCTCTCTCTCTCTGATAATTTGTTTTTTCATTTGCCAATAACTGTTGATACCGTAGCTAAATGCGTTAGATAGTATTTGAAGATATGATTGCATTTTGCATTTTGGTTACATTGGTTAAACATGTATTAAACAATATTTTTCGATATTATTATTCTCTAAAATGATTAAAGAATAATCCCGAATTTTCTATTTCGGCAACAATTTGAAAATACAACATTTATAAGCTTTATGAACATTCATTTGCATTTCTTTCTTTTCAAAAGTATCTTCAGAACGGCATTAGACGCATGTTCTAGTACATTCGTTTGTTTCATCTGCCCTAATGAACTAAATAACTAAATAAGTGATATACTAACGATAATTTATTTACAATTAAATAGTTAAATAAATACGGCCTAGTCAGTTTTTCTATGATTAAAAAACATAGTTAAGAAACATTTAAATTGATATTGCAGGAACAGTTTGTCTACTATTATTATACATTGAATTGTTATAAAATTATCATTTGTACAGGTTTGCGTACTTTTTATGAAGCATTTTACGTCAAAGTAGAACACTTCATAGTTAAATTTTCCCCATGCGGCTGCTCCTTGAAAAGATAATTGAGTTTCATAAGAGTAGTGACCACCTCTTCATCGATTTCATGGGTTGCCGCATATGATACCCAAAGTAAAGGTGTATAAGACCATGACCATGACTAGTAGCGGAATATCGGCGAAGGTGGATGACAAGCTCTCCCATACCCCTCGCTTGCGGAACAATGTGCGCAGTGGTGCGTTTGATTATTGCGGTGGGCTTTGCTATGGGCGTTCCGGTTTATCTCGGTGTTGATGACTCTGATGTTTATTCAGAGGCAGCCTTTTCCCATGATCTACGTCAGCAGTTCCGTTTTGGAAACCATCAACCGTCGGACACGTGTTATTTGCAACAGGTTGATCTGTTTGATCCTGTTCCTGATGCAGGGTTAAATTCGTTATTTCAAGCTAATTGGTAACTATCAGGAAGGATTCCGAAGAGGAACGTTGGGTACATTTTCACCATGCGGTAGATCTTTGAAAAAGTGACTGATTTATTCTACTGTTTGAAATTCAATTACTTTTGAATTTTCTGTTTTCTACTTTATTGTCTTGCAATTCCTTAGGCACGAAGTCAGCAATGGATTTACGCACCGAGTTAGGACTCACTGCTTTTCCGCAAAGACGTCAGCAGTGTGTTTTAATTGTTGCTCTAATGTTAAGTTATGCGTTTGACGTATCCAGACTGTAAGCTTAAGTGATTTTACACCTGCCGTACACGGTTCGTTGCACACGTTTTATAGTTTAAAATTCAATTCATTAAATCGTTTCACACATCGAAGATCAAAGACAGATTTCGTGCCTTTGATATGTTAGAAAACATGTGTAATCAGTCTATGTTACGCGAAGATAGAGCACCCCCTCGCCAGGTGCATGGAACTTTTTTTAAATTTGCTTTTAGTTTAGCTGCTGCGTTTTGTTTGTCAAAAACATTACGGAACACCTCATGTAGCCCCACAGACAGAGGCGCAGCAGTGTGGCATTAAATTGTAATGCCAAAAACATTAGATTACGCCTCATGTAGCCCCTCAGTAACACAATCCGCGAACACACGGTCTTAAGGCGACCAAGTCGGTCGAATCTTTCCCAACAAAGCCGTAGTGCAAGAAGGATGCGAAACATCGCGAATAAAATGACTGAAGAAGAACACACAATTGCCCGTGAAACGGCTCGGTTGGCAGCGCGAAATCGACAAGCGTAAAATAGAAATAAACAAGTAGATAATTTTCGACAAGATGCTGATTTAAATGTCCGTTCAGTGGTTGTACCCGAAGTAGAAGCTGATTTGTGTCTAGCGACGTTTCGATATGATTGCAAAGCTAAGTACAGCGAGCATAACAGCGTTGGAAGTTCTCATTCCGAGGATCCCGATGATCCCAACCGATATGCCGTTCGAGTTTAAAAAACTTCAACTTCCGATCCGTCTTGTATTCGCTATGGCCATTAACAAATTACAAGGCCAATCCTTGAAAGTTTGTGGTCTGAATTTGAAAAATCAATGTTTTTCTCATGGTCAAGTATATGTGCCATGTTCACAGGTTGGAAGACCATGTGCGTTGTTTGTTCTTTCGATTGATAATAAACAGTCCAACAGAAAAAAGAAAGCCTAGAAAAGCGTGTTCATGTTAATCAATGTTTATCTTTGATGCTCTCTGTAACTGCAGGGACAGACGATGCGTAACGTAATGTTT
>NW_026685568.1:0-2607 GCF_943735745.2 Anopheles bellator | reverse complement strand
CTTATACTAATACATACAATACTTATTTCTATACTACATACACTACATTCTCCCCTCTAAACTTGGTTTACATTATTTACCATAGTTCGGTCTCTTTTTGTTTTTTAGTCTATCTGATCTCCTTATTTCGGGAGACTGTGACTCGCTTCTTTTCCGTTTTCTACTATAGTCCTGTATCTCAATATTTTGCTCTACTTTCTTATCAATAACTCTGCGGTCTACTAGTAACTCAGGACTATGATATTTTCTTAATTGATTTTCGTGTGCTAATCTAGCGTTTCCTTGAATGTTAATAATATAAGTAGTGGGACTCATTTGTTTTAGAACCCTTGCTGGTATCCATCGCAGCAGCTCCTTAAAATGGTTTCTATATAGAACACTTTCTCCATACTTATACGCTCGAGCTTTGCGTTTGCCATTCTCATTCGACTTTATTCCTCTAGGACAATCTCTGGGCCTTTCTATTTGCACGACTTCCGTATCCTTCTCTTCCTGCTTTAAAGGATTTAGTGTGCTGAACTCTGTCCTAGGTTCGTATGCCAGGATTTCGTTGATTGGTGCGACCTTTGTCACCGAATGAGGAGTGTTTCTATAATTTCGTAGGAACTTATTTATTTTCCTACTTAAAGGTAATGGTTTAAACCTCTCATCTAACAGAAATTTATTCAAGACTTCCTTTACCGTTCTGACTCCTCTCTCTGCTAAACCATTTGACTGGGGATGATATGCGGGAGATTTCGTGACTTTAATACCTTCTTCCTTCAAAAAATTACAAAATGCTTCTGCATTGAATGGTGGACCATTGTCCGATACTAGCTCCTTAGGATTTCCAAAAAACGCAAAAAAATTTTCTAGCTGCTCCAGCACATCTGCTGTTTTTGACATATTCAATAACCTAATATCTATAAACTTTGTGAAAGCATCCACAATTATCAAAAACGTGCGAGATTCAAAATAAAAAAGGTCTATGTGAATCCTCTCAAACGGCTCGCTGGCTGCTTTCCATTTTGTTATGACTTTTTCCTTTTCTACAGGTTGACGCCACTGACATATCTGGCATTGCTGTACAAAATTCATTATATCTCTATCCATTTGTCTCCACCACAGGTATTGCCTGACTCGCATTTTCATTCTGACTATCCCTTCGTGACTTCCATGAAATTTATGTAGTAGTCGACCTTTCAATTTTTCCGGTACTACTACCCGCTCATCGAAATATAATGCGCCATCTTCTATTCCAAAATGCGTCGTGAGCTTTAGATAGGCTTTTAAATGTGGTTCCACTTGTTTTACCCATCCTTTTTTGACCATTTCGAAAATTTTTCTAAGCTCCGGGTCCGCCCTCTGATATTTCTTGACTGTTTCGAGATCTATGACATTCTCTTGCAAATTTTTTATGCCTAACTTTGTGTCTTCTATTTTATTTTCCTCTGCTAAAGGCAAACGTGATAGTGCGTCAACATTATTCATTAATTTCCCAGCTCTATGGACAATTTTATACTCATAATTTGCTAACGTCAAGGACCATCTTTGTAACCTAGCGACCGCTATTTGTGAGGTACCCTTTGTAGGGTTAAAAATCTCCTTCACTCCGCTATTGTCAGTTACCAATGTAAATTTCTTCCCATACAAGTAGTTATGGAATCTCTTAACTCCGAACATTACTGCTAGTGCTTCTTTATGTACCTGAGCATAATTTTTTTGCGCAGCAGAAAGCGATGCTGATGCAAACATGACTGGCTTCTCGGTGCCATTTATACTATGCGACAATATAGCTCCTACCCCATACGGACTCGCATCTACTTGTAGCACAATTTGTTTCTCAGGGTCGTAGGAAACTAGTACATTATCTTCGCATAACCTTGATTTTGACCTTTCAAATGCTTTCTGACAAGCGTTGTTCCATTCAAACTTTTGATCTTTTCGTAGTAACTGATACAGTGGATACAATTCTGCCGACAAGTTTGGCATGAACCTATGATAGTAATTGATCAACACTAAAAACGCTTGTAGTTGACTAATATTTTCGGGTACTGGTGCATTTCTTATTGCTTTTACTTTCGACTGTAGTGGTTTGATACCCTTATCCGTGACTTCATGGCCTAAATACTCTATGCTCGACTTATATATTACGGATTTACTTATATTTATCTTTACATTATGACTGTTTAATTTTTCTAGAACTTGGTATAAATTTGTTTTACATTCACCATAGTCCTTTCCCCCGACAATTATATCATCAATATATGCCAATCCCTGTGTACCCTTCAAAATGGTATCTATTATGCTCTGGAATATTGCTGGTGCCGTGTGTACTCCGAATGGCATTCTTGTATATTTAAATAATCCCTTTTGCGTATTTATGGTGCATATCGCTTGTGCCGACTGGGATAATTTTACTTGCAGATACGCCCCTGACAGGTCTATCTTACAAAATATCTTCCAATTTTTTATTTTTGTTAAAATTTCTTCTATATTTGGTAATGGATAATGTTCCATTGACAAGTATCTATTTATCGATGCCTTACCATCCAGACATAGGCGAACTGAGCCATTTTCTTTTTTTCACTACTACTATCGGGCTGGCCCATTCCGATGTCTTGGTAG
>NW_026685567.1:0-2608 GCF_943735745.2 Anopheles bellator | reverse complement strand
CGTGTGGTAAACCAGGGGTGAGACGGGTTTCTAGCCCACTACGGTGGACTCACCGATAGGCACGCGCCTATTGTTGCCGCGCATTCGCGCGGTCGCGACGTCGCCGGTCGTTCCGACGCAACCGTCGCGCCTCCTTGAGTCCAGATGGTCGTGGAGCTCGACCCCCAGGTAACGCACAGTCCTCTTCACCGCAAGGCACGTACCTCCAACTTGATATGGGACTAACTGTCGTCCCTTCCGCAGGCTGCTGAACATCAGCGCCTCGGTTTTCCCGCAGGCCAGTTCCAGGGAGTGGCTTTGTAGCCATGACTGGACTGCGGAAATCGCACTCTCTGCTTTCGCAGCTGCGCTCTGCGGGCTGGTGGGCGGGACTAGGAGCGCGATGTCGTCTGCGTAGCCCACTACGCTGACGTCCGCCGGAAGTGTGATGGCGAACACCCCATCGTACATCGCGTTCCAGAGGGGGTCGGTCCGAGGATCGATCGACATCAGGCTTGAGCCGGCTCAACGTGTGCGGATGCAAAGGACACGTTCCTAAGGACTCTGTATCCTTGCAATATTTCCCGAAGTTGAAAATACTTACTTACATTGCCTACGAACGGAGCGGACTGACGAACCTGAACTCGAACAAAGATCTAACACGTCGAAGGTTCAGCTTAACAATCAAAATCCCTTCAAAATTGTGTCCCCTGACACATTTTTCTTTCTCGCCTTAAGCTAATTTGGGTCTAACTTCCAAAATGCATATTGTTGAATGTATATTTGACATTTCATTTTATTGGACTGTATTGCCCGCTATATTTCCCCTTCTGGATTCCCTAACCTTGTTGGTTTCTTTCGGGATTGTGTCTCCTGACACATTTTCCTTTTCTGCTTTAACTAACTCTGACCTGACTTCCAAATGTAGCTAGGAAACCTACCCTTTTAAACCTACCTACCTACTAAACCTACCGACCCCCCTCCCCGCCGGACGTACTTTGGGGCTAATCACGCACTCCTGCGGCGCTCGGGGCCTCCAATGCCGCAAGCGGCGTGTTCGACTTCCACCTCCCCGTCTCCTTGTTCTGCTGCTCCTAGTTCTTAAAGGGTTTTTTTTTTTGTATCTATGCAACCATTGCATAACCTAGCGGCGGACGATTAGATACATTATTATTATTAATTCATTTCTTTCGGGATATATATATATATATATATATATATACATATAGGTTTTTTTTTTTCTTTCTAACTTGCAAGTAGTACAGCGGACACGGTGTTTGTACACTTCAGCTCTCAAGGGGCCCTTTTATTTAACTCATAATCTCCGTGATTATGCTGGGACCCGTTAGTCCCAGCTCTCCACCTCCTGCCAGGAGAATGGGGCGGCGCGCTCCTCTTCATCGTCGCTGGACTCGTCGTCCTGGTTATTGAAGACCCGCTCCCACTCCTCCCGGGTCATTGCCGCTTCGATTGCGAAGCGGACGCCCCAGGAAGTAGCAGGGTCCTCCAGGATCCTGAGTTGCCTCCACTGCAGGCGTCGTGCTGCTTCGAGCAGCACGCGCACCACAAACCCCTCCAGTCGCGCCATCCACGCATACATGCTCGGCAGGGTCGCAGGGTCAGCAGTCGGCGAGCAGGATCGGCACAGTCGGCGAGCAGGGTCGGCGCGGTCGGCGAGCAGGATCAGCGCAGTCGGCGAGCAGGGTCGGCGCGGTCGGCGAGCAGGTTTGATAACGGAATGGTTATCATGCTGGGTTGCCTTACTATTTATACTCTGGTTGTACGCATCGTTTGACCGTTGGGGCCGTTAGTCTGTCGGCGTCATCGCGGTCTGGACTGCAGGGCTTGCAATTTCTGGGCGTCAGTACCATATGCTTCTCAGGTGTACTTTGGGCGTTGTGCATTGGCGCGCCGGCGTGGCTTCATGTTGCTGGATGCTCTTGGCCGGGATCGTCTGCGTCGTCACGTTGGGGCACCTGTGCCCTTTATCCTGTTATATGCTGCGGCGGCAGGCCCCTTCAGCTTAGACACTACGGCTCTCACTAGCGGATCCTGAGACTCGCCTTTGGGGATAAGAGTGGCTAGATAGTTGCCCTGATCTAAGAACGTCCCTAGCTCCTGGGAATCACCTGTAAACAGCCAAAATCAGCAAAAAAAAATCCTCCTACGGGAGGAACAGAAAAGCAATCCCGGAGCGAAACAGGCGGTTCAACCGCTACCGACCGGACCGCAACAACAACGCTGCGTGCCGATCTTCCCGAGAATGAACTCTTCTTTCAGCCCGTTTCACCCGAGTGCTTACATTTTTCCACAGAGGTGAAAAGATTCTACGAAAAACACTAGGCCGTGTTCAAGCAGCTACTGGATGATGCCTCTATGAAAACGTACCGCTTTAATTGTCAGAAATTTGCACAGTTGTGAGCGCCGCAGGCAATGATCCTACAGCGATCCCCCTTTCCCTCGCCGCAGCGAGGGAAGAGGTTGTTCTTCCAAACGGAGGAAGAGGACCCCGTGAGTTCCAGCCTCTGTAAGAGGCCGGCGGGGGATGGACGAGATCCTGCCTGGTCGTGCCAGGGGAAGATGCTGCCTCTGCGGCTGTTGCTGCTGCTACGTGGAGCGCAGCTCCTGT
>NW_026685566.1:0-2612 GCF_943735745.2 Anopheles bellator | reverse complement strand
CGCCCTGAACTCGTGGTTGGACGCAGTGGCTTTGCTTCGTGCCGACGATCCGGAGGTACCGGAGGAGGTTTTCATCACCTTCCTAAAGTCCCGCCTCATCGGATCCGCCCGCGGAGCTTTGGATGGAGTCATAGCAGTCGCCGACGTACCGCGCGCGTTAAAAGATAAGTTTTCCATCCGTTTAACCCCGCTCGCCGTAGAAGCCGAAATACGCGCACTAAAACAAAAATCAAGCCAAACGATCACCGAATTCGGAAGCGAAGTAAACAAATTAGCAACGAAATTAGCCGCAGCATGGGTGTCCCAAGGGGATCCATTCACATCCGAAATGTCTGCTAAACCAGTGGTGGAACCGATAGCGATTCATACTTTCATCACGGGATTGAAGGATCAAACTGCAGCTTTTCTGGTAAAAGCCAGAAACCCTAAAACACTCAATGCAGCCATCTCCGATGCGCTGGAAGTGCAGCTACAGGCCGTATCGGAAACCGCACTGTGGGCCCAAGTATACCCTGGAGCATCCACGTGTTGCCAGGGACACCCGCCCCCACAATACCAAGGCCAACGAGGACATCGCCATACATGGCATAACCCTAGAGGTGTGTCGCATGCACAACCGCGAAAATCTCCTGTACAACTACCAGCTAACTCCATGAAGTATCAAGCGCCTAACCATGAAGGCTTAAGATACCACCATCCAAACCATCATAGCTACCGGAACTATAAAAACAACCGGCCCTACCAGGGTTACAACAACCCAGGTCTAAGACAAAGCAGAGAAAACCAGAGAAGATTCGAAGAGTCGAGAGATAGACTCACACCGCATAGACAGTTGGTCTTAATTCAACAAGAGGCCGAGCGAAATCAGCTAGCCGAATGCGACGCGAAAATTAAGCTCAAATGCAACAAGGAGCAGCACCGGATGGAGGCGAATTTTCATAAACAAGCTGTCGATGAAGCGCGTCGTAGCAACGATGAAGAAAGCAAGCATCGCGAGGAAGAGGCTCGCCAGAAGTTGGAGAAAGAAGAAGCAGAAGGTCAACTATTCGAAATGATTGAGCCCCTATATCATGTTGATAACAAAGATAGTGCAGAAAGCCCGTTGCGCCGAAAAAGTGAACGCGAAAAAGCAGTAGCAGCAGCACGAGAACGATCGGCCATACCGCCGACTCCAAAGAATAAAAATAGAAGGAAAAAGAACAGAACAAGCACGTTGGACACCTATGACAAAGGTGAGGCAAGCCATGCCGATTCCGATAACTCGGATTGCGTACGGAGAAAATTAAGCACAGCAGCAGCGAAAAGGCGTGCAGCGGCCACTCATAGTGACGAATTGGTGATAGTGAATCACGAGGCAGAACCAGCAGTGATACCCGCTTTTGCGAAAAAAGAGAAGGCCGAAACCATTGAGCGCATTAACAGACGACGACACGATCGGACAGAAGCAACCGGTGTCCTCACGACAGTGTACGCCATCAAGGAGAGCGGTAATCCAAACCAAGTAGTTGAAGCAGGCCCCGATCGACGATCGGAGCAGCCGGAGAAAGTGGACATCGACTCGTTTCTACTGTGTCTCGCAAACTTCCGGCCGCCGCAGAAGCAGCTACAGCAACAACTGTTGCAGACGTACAATACAGACGAAAAGGAGCGCAGTGAGTACAATCACCTGGATTATGACGCATTGAGACCGTCCGACGGGAGATGGGTACCACCAGCAGCGTAACATCCCTGCCCATCGTAGCTCCATTAACATATGCAGAAACAGCGTAATCATAGATGCCTCAATGAATATTTGCAACACTTTATAAACAAGTAGCAGCATGATTGGTTACCATTATACATTTTCTATTACAACACAACTCTACATTCGGAACAAAATTATTTCCCGTTCGAACTAGTTTCCGGGAAACCATCCCAGCTTACAAATACCTCGTCTATGGCAATAGATCCTCTTTATAACACAGATTCATACGTGACAAAGGATACAATCAGCTTGCAATAAAGCAAAAGCACTCTTAGATAAATTAAAAATAAACAGTGTTAGCAAAACCACCAAAACCAATCCAATATAAATACGATTGAGTAATACCTAAAAAAAGGAAAAAAGAAAGGAGAAAGAGAGACAGCACAGATGTAAACAAATCTTTCATTCTTCCAAGTTCTTACGTTAGAACTTAACTATCAATTCATCCAAGCAAACATTTTTTTTCTTTCAATATAACACCGCACATTTAAAAATTAAACTATAGGTTAATTTTTAAATAACAATAAGAAAGGGCGTGTGGTGGATGCAGCCCCTTAAGTTTAGAGCGACAATGTATATGTGGAGAAGGCAGACCCGTGAAACAATATCACAGAGCGAACGTTGCTCTTAGCGAAGAATCGCGTTTGGGTAAACAATAATCAAATACCCAGAGGAACCACCGAAACTCTTCGTGTGGTCGATATAAATATTGGACTCAGCATAAACATGATCACGCTACGCGGGCGACGATCGATTATGCTGAGCATTGCAAAAAGGGTCACGTACGCCACCACAGTTAGGTCGCAGTAGCTTGCGATGAGTTAAGAAGAATTTTAATCTTAATCCAAACGCGGATGCGAGAGGTTGT
>NW_026685565.1:0-2612 GCF_943735745.2 Anopheles bellator | reverse complement strand
ACAACCTCTCGCATCCGCGTTTGGATTAAGATTAAAATTCTTCTTAACTCATCGCAAGCTACTGCGACCTAACTGTGGTGGCGTACGTGACCCTTTTTGCAATGCTCAGCATAATCGATCGTCGCCCGCGTAGCGTGATCATGTTTATGCTGAGTCCAATATTTATATCGACCACACGAAGAGTTTCGGTGGTTCCTCTGGGTATTTGATTATTGTTTACCCAAACGCGATTCTTCGCTAAGAGCAACGTTCGCTCTGTGATATTGTTTCACGGGTCTGCCTTCTCCACATATACATTGTCGCTCTAAACTTAAGGGGCTGCATCCACCACACGCCCTTTCTTATTGTTATTTAAAAATTAACCTATAGTTTAATTTTTAAATGTGCGGTGTTATATTGAAAGAAAAAAAATGTTTGCTTGGATGAATTGATAGTTAAGTTCTAACGTAAGAACTTGGAAGAATGAAAGATTTGTTTACATCTGTGCTGTCTCTCTTTCTCCTTTCTTTTTTCCTTTTTTTAGGTATTACTCAATCGTATTTATATTGGATTGGTTTTGGTGGTTTTGCTAACACTGTTTATTTTTAATTTATCTAAGAGTGCTTTTGCTTTATTGCAAGCTGATTGTATCCTTTGTCACGTATGAATCTGTGTTATAAAGAGGATCTATTGCCATAGACGAGGTATTTGTAAGCTGGGATGGTTTCCCGGAAACTAGTTCGAACGGGAAATAATTTTGTTCCGAATGTAGAGTTGTGTTGTAATAGAAAATGTATAATGGTAACCAATCATGCTGCTACTTGTTTATAAAGTGTTGCAAATATTCATTGAGGCATCTATGATTACGCTGTTTCTGCATATGTTAATGGAGCTACGATGGGCAGGGATGTTACGCTGCTGGTGGTACCCATCTCCCGTCGGACGGTCTCAATGCGTCATAATCCAGGTGATTGTACTCACTGCGCTCCTTTTCGTCTGTATTGTACGTCTGCAACAGTTGTTGCTGTAGCTGCTTCTGCGGCGGCCGGAAGTTTGCGAGACACAGTAGAAACGAGTCGATGTCCACTTTCTCCGGCTGCTCCGATCGTCGATCGGGGCCTGCTTCAACTACTTGGTTTGGATTACCGCTCTCCTTGATGGCGTACACTGTCGTGAGGACACCGGTTGCTTCTGTCCGATCGTGTCGTCGTCTGTTAATGCGCTCAATGGTTTCGGCCTTCTCTTTTTTCGCAAAAGCGGGTATCACTGCTGGTTCTGCCTCGTGATTCACTATCACCAATTCGTCACTATGAGTGGCCGCTGCACGCCTTTTCGCTGCTGCTGTGCTTAATTTTCTCCGTACGCAATCCGAGTTATCGGAATCGGCATGGCTTGCCTCACCTTTGTCATAGGTGTCCAACGTGCTTGTTCTGTTCTTTTTCCTTCTATTTTTATTCTTTGGAGTCGGCGGTATGGCCGATCGTTCTCGTGCTGCTGCTACTGCTTTTTCGCGTTCACTTTTTCGGCGCAACGGGCTTTCTGCACTATCTTTGTTATCAACATGATATAGGGGCTCAATCATTTCGAATAGTTGACCTTCTGCTTCTTCTTTCTCCAACTTCTGGCGAGCCTCTTCCTCGCGATGCTTGCTTTCTTCATCGTTGCTACGACGCGCTTCATCGACAGCTTGTTTATGAAAATTCGCCTCCATCCGGTGCTGCTCCTTGTTGCATTTGAGCTTAATTTTCGCGTCGCATTCGGCTAGCTGATTTCGCTCGGCCTCTTGTTGAATTAAGACCAACTGTCTATGCGGTGTGAGTCTATCTCTCGACTCTTCGAATCTTCTCTGGTTTTCTCTGCTTTGTCTTAGACCTGGGTTGTTGTAACCCTGGTAGGGCCGGTTGTTTTTATAGTTCCGGTAGCTATGATGGTTTGGATGGTGGTATCTTAAGCCTTCATGGTTAGGCGCTTGATACTTCATGGAGTTAGCTGGTAGTTGTACAGGAGATTTTCGCGGTTGTGCATGCGACACACCTCTAGGGTTATGCCATGTATGGCGATGTCCTCGTTGGCCTTGGTATTGTGGGGGCGGGTGTCCCTGGCAACACGTGGATGCTCCAGGGTATACTTGGGCCCACAGTGCGGTTTCCGATACGGCCTGTAGCTGCACTTCCAGCGCATCGGAGATGGCTGCATTGAGTGTTTTAGGGTTTCTGGCTTTTACCAGAAAAGCTGCAGTTTGATCCTTCAATCCCGTGATGAAAGTATGAATCGCTATCGGTTCCACCACTGGTTTAGCAGACATTTCGGATGTGAATGGATCCCCTTGGGACACCCATGCTGCGGCTAATTTCGTTGCTAATTTGTTTACTTCGCTTCCGAATTCGGTGATCGTTTGGCTTGATTTTTGTTTTAGTGCGCGTATTTCGGCTTCTACGGCGAGCGGGGTTAAACGGATGGAAAACTTATCTTTTAACGCGCGCGGTACGTCGGCGACTGCTATGACTCCATCCAAAGCTCCGCGGGCGGATCCGATGAGGCGGGACTTTAGGAAGGTGATGAAAACCTCCTCCGGTACCTCCGGATCGTCGGCACGAAGCAAAGCCACTGCGTCCAACCACGAGTTCAGGGCG
>NW_026685564.1:0-2613 GCF_943735745.2 Anopheles bellator | reverse complement strand
AGTTTAGCTAACAGTTTTCTTCGATTGCAGGGTCGTGGTGCATCGTGAGTTGTTGCCAAAAGATAGAACAGTCATTAACGAATATTTCCTGATAGTTATGCACAATTTGCTCGAAGCAATCCGTCACAAACGCCCGGATTTGTGCGAAACCCAAAATTGGCTGTCGCACTCCTGCTAACACATCGTGGTTTCTGCTCGAATTTTTGACCAAAAGAACACACTGATGATGCCAAAGCTACCGTATTCTCTAGATCTGGCCCCCTGTGCCTTCTTCTTATTCCGGAAACTGAAGGAGGCCATGAAAGGAATAGGCCGATTACTCAAAATAGCCGAATTTTTTACCATCGGTCACTGACATGTGTAGCAACCTACCGCCACAAAAAATCGAAAATCAAATATACGTAGCCTGCGTAAATACAAAATTGTCAGAACTTTTTGAACGCCCCTCGTACATTATTATCATTGGATATTTGTTGGATATCTGAAATATGTATGATAGAAAACTTTTTTTCCAATTTTCTTCTCTTAAAATATGGGTGCGCGTTATACACGGAAAAATACGGTATGTTCAAATTGTACACGTTCGAATGGAGCATAAATTGAAAATAATGAGTATAAATTTCAAATAATTGCAATCTAGCAGAGCAATCTTATGAGAGAGATAAAAATAATGTTATGTTAAATGTAATGGTACGTAGTAATCGTACGTTTTAAGGATCCTTAACACTTTAATTGTTTTTCGTTCGGTGGACCACATAGAATACTCTTTTTTCATTAAAAGTTATTACATTATAATGCTGTTATGTGCGAAATTAATATGCTGCTGTGGCCAACAAATAACGTAAATTTGCTTATAACTCAAAAACTCTTGATTTGTTCTTCTAAATTCAAATCTGTTTTCAAAACACACCGCAATGTCTTTTTAGGTGTAGTCTTCAATGCGTTCCTCATTTCGATTTCTATCTCTGTTATAGATTCAAAATGATGTCTCCGGAGCGCCCTCTTGAGTTTAGCGAATAGCCAGAGGTCACATGGAACTAAACCAGGCGACTGCGGGGCTTGCGGAACGATATTGGTTGTTTTTGTGGAGAAATGATCAGTCTCAGTCAAAATGAATTCAACTGATCCTTTCGATATTGAAACAACGACAGTAAGATTTCGGACTGTCGATCGACGATTTTGGAGCACCAATTCTTGGATTTTATTGATGTCTTTTGCAACATTTTCACACCTTTTTGTCAGCAGGAATTTCATTCCGCAGACAAAATATAACGGAACTGCGTTGTTGAATAGTTTCTGACATTATAAACAACGAAGGATTCACTTTTAACTGATTACAAAAGCACCAGAATTTGATGTATGATTTAACACAGATGTTGATGACGGTGATACCTATTAAGAAGTAACAACATTTGTCCATATAAAACAAATTCAAAATCAAAACTCTACTTACTTTTTGGCTACAGTGGTCATAAACGCTTTAAAGAACCAATACTCGGCAATAGAGCTGATTAAAAAGTCGATTGAGTTACAGGCGTATAAAAATGGCACAATAGTGACATGATATGGTATTCGGTAGCACATGAGGTTTATTTGTTTATTATTATTACAACGGACAGAGTTCCAATTTTTACTCTTAAGCGCTCAAATCGATGGGATGTCCGTGTTCGAATTGACGTCCTTCGCATGGTAATCCATGATAGGAGATGTTGTAGAATGAATCATACCTCCTTTTCGAATCGTAATCTTGGAAGGGATTCTTACTGTGCGCATGCTAATTTAAGCCAAGTAAAACTTCACCCAGGTAAACGTTTCGATTCCTGGTGCTGCTCCTGAGTCTGCGTCCAACTTTAATTTGTCTAAACACAGGCTTGTGTCCACTGGTTGGCTCTGTCAGCCTCGATGATTTTGTGATCATAAAATCCGTTGACGACGGTGTCGCTTCACACTCATCAGCCACCTTTGCCGCCGATTTTGGCAGCCGTCTTTCCCGACAACCGATCGCGCGATAACCAACCGATCCGCTCGGTCGAAAGGTCGCCCGGTTCTTCCCAGAATACCCACCCGACGACGAGGCCGGGCAAATCCATCGTCACCTTCGATCGAATCACGGTGGGTTCTTGCACGTTTTATCGCATGTCCAGCGGCAGGAGCTGGTCGCCGGTCGCTCGGAGATCAACGCGGCCGATTGATTGAATGCCATAAATCATTCCGCGCCAGAGCAGAGCACGGTGGAAGATGGCGGTCCGATCCACGCCGGCCCACGGATTCCGTGGAATCAATAAAACCGAACTTATCACACCAGCAGCCAGCGTTCCACGCCATCGTTGCGGATCGTGTGATCGATCCGTGCCGCCGTTTGACAAACGGCCCTCTACCTCTCCAGTCCTTTACCTATTTCCTGCACCCAAGCACACTCGTGAACGTGAAGTCTAACACCGCGCTGGTGAGATGAAGGAGCAGGGAAAACACTTTTCAAGTACCATTTACCTGGTGGCCGTGAGTGGAGCTAGCGACTTTTTTCCCAGCGCTCCGATCGCGTAACCGCCACTTGTCGGTGGCGCTGGCTGGCTTCGAGGGGGAAAACTCCGTCCTTCTGTAGTTTTGGTTCGG
>NW_026685563.1:0-2614 GCF_943735745.2 Anopheles bellator | reverse complement strand
CAGTATTCCCTGGAGGAAAGTGGAGTCTCGTCTATGTTCATCCCGGAATCAAGTAGCGACGCCCGAGCGCGCAAACTGCTGAAGTCAACAACCGTGCGCGTCAACGATCGCTTCCAAACCGGGCTGCTGTGGAAGACGGACTGTAGAAGATTTCCTGATAGTCTTGCAATGGCTAAACGACGATTGGTTGGGTTGAAGCGAAAGTTAGCGAAAAAATCCACAACTGGAAAGTGCTGTGCGACAGATCGTGAACGATTATGTAGATAAACAGTACGCACATAGGCTGACGCAATACGAGCTAGAGAATTCCCCACCGTCAACCGTTTGGTATATTCCCCTTAACGTCGTACAAAACCCACGAAAACCAGGAAAAATAAGACTAGTGTGGGATGCAGCCGCCACTGTTGAAGGAATATCCCTGAACTCCGAGCTTCTGAAAGGGCCGGATATGCTAACATCGTTACTGTCCGTCATTCTACCATGGCGCGAGCGACGTATTGGATTCGGCGGAGATATAAAGGAAATGTATCACCAAATTAAGATTCGACCGGAAGATAAACAAGCGCAACGCTTCTTGTTCCCAGCATGCGGAGATGAAACCGACCCTCAGATCTTTGTGTTGGATGTAGCCACTTTCGGGGCGACGTGTTCCCCATGCAGTGCCCAGTACGTAAAAAACCTCAACGCTAAACAATTTCGCGACAAGTTCCCAAAGGCCTACACAGCGATTCGATATCATCACTACGTCGACGATTATTTCGATAGCGTTGACAGCGTGGAAGAGGCATTGGAGCTAGCTAACGAAGTGAAGCATGTGCATTCCAAGGGAGGATTCGTCATTAGAAATTGGGTGTGCAACTCAGAGACTTTCTGCGAAAAGATGGGTGAGGCTCTCTCTTTGGAAATGATAGCTCTGCGCGATAAATCCGTTCAAATTCCTGCTGATCGAGTGCTGGGCATCTCGTGGGATGTAAAGGATGACTGTTTCCGTTTCTTGGCTCCTCCCAATCTACACGAAAACAGCTTCCCTACCAAGCGAAGCATACTTAGTAGCGTCATGACCGTCTTCGATCCGCTAGGATTCCTGGCGCCTATCACCGTGTTAGGTAAGATGCTAGTGCAAGACCTGTGGAGAGCGGGGTGCGCTTGGGATGAAGAAGTACCGCAAGAAAGTTACCAAAGGTGGCAAAGTTGGATGCAACAGATGAAGGGAATTGAAACGGTCAAAATACCCCGAGCATATTTTGGCGAAGCCTCATCCATTGAAGTGACGAAGTTACAACTACACGTGTTCACCGACGCCAGTGAGAAGGCATATGGATGCGTCGCCTATTTTAGGGCGATGATAAACGATAGACCGCATTCTATGCTAGTAATGAGTAAAACGAAAGTGGCACCCTTAAAACAACTAACTATCCCCCGAATGGAGTTGCTAGCAGCCTTATTAGGTGCAAGGCTGGCTAAAACTGTGGAAGAAAGTCACAGAATAGTGGTAGCTGAACGGTTCTTCTGGATCGACTCACGGACCGTGCTATCATGGATTCGATCGAATCAGCGGCAGTATAGGCTGTTCGTGGCTCTCCGAATAGGAGAAGTTTTGGAGTTATCTCGGGTAACAGAGTGGCACTGGATCTCTACCAAGGAAAACATCGCAGACGTACTCACAAAGAAAAGTTCGTTGGATTTATTTAATGTTGAAAGTGCATGGTATAAAGGACCGGGGTTTCTTCACGAGTCCGAGCTAAGCTGGCCTCGACAACCGGAAGTAGCCGCTAATACGGAGGAAGAGTTACGTGCTACCCACCTCTTCCATGATGTGAAACTACCAGATATGTCCGAGGTGATCTTCAAGGTATCGAAGTGGACAATCCTAGTTCGCGTAATCGCAAGAGTATTTAGATTCATATCGAACCTAAAACGTAAAAGGGCAGGACTAGAAATTGAATGTTTCAAAAGAACGGCCTCGATGCAAAAGAAATTAAGCGTTGCAATAATGAAATCAGGACGTAAGCAAGTTGAATGGACCACTAAAGGAAACCCGAAATCAGTAAGAGTTCCTCTGAAACAGGAAGAGTACAAAAAGGCTGAACAATTCTTGTTCAAATTAGCTCAGTCGCAAGGATATCCCGACGAAGTCAAACTGCTCACGAAAAACAAGAACTCACCTCCCGATAAGTGGTGTCGTCTCGACAAACACAGCGATTTGTACCGCTTAACCCCCCCTCCTAGACGAAGAAGGTGTCTTACGAGTTGAGGGGAGGACAGAATACGCGGAGACTTTGCCGTTCGACTTAAGATTTCCTATTATACTACCCAGCGGTCACGAGATAACCAGAAAGCTGATAGGATATTACCATGAGAAAAATGGTCACGCCCTGAATGAGAGTGTTAAAAATGACTTGCGGCTAAGATTCCATATAACGAACGCAAACGCCGAAGTGAAGAAAGTGATCAAGGCTTGCATATGGTGCAAGGTGCATAAGACCATTCCGAGAAATCCTAAAATGGCACCCCTGCCGCTGGAAAGGCTAAAGCATCACCATCGACCCTTTAGTTACGTCGGGGTAGATTACTTTGGGCCAGTGGAGGTGACCGTTGGGCGTAGTAAACATAA
>NW_026685562.1:0-2615 GCF_943735745.2 Anopheles bellator | reverse complement strand
AAAAATACCCCCGAAACGAGAAAATATCCCGTAAACAAAAGGCGCTCAAAAGCAACTCAAAGTAACTAACGGAACTCTAGCAAAAGATTCATAGTTTCTTGGTCTGCCATACATTTTTTCCAAGTTTCTCATAGTGTGGCGCCCGGGTTGGATATGCAAATTAGGTGCATATCTCTTTAATCTGTAAGTATTTCTTTTTTTCTCCTTTTGAGCATTGTTAAGCCTTTACGGCGAACATTTTGTAATAATAAATAATAATAATAATAATATTGATCAGGTCAATCAATAGTTCGTTTATTACTTTTCTAACCGCTAACGTCAGTGCCCCTGGCCCGTTATATACAAAATTAGGTCTTGTAAAAAGTCTGTTCAGAGTCTGTCACACAGCGAGACATTTATTTTTTATACGACTTTCAGACTACATTTTCAGTAAACACAAACGAGTAAAAACTCCACCGACTGAAATTATAATTAGACCTCGACAGAAAAGGCTGATCAAATATTGCACCTGGTGGAGAAGAATCGACACGCAAACTGCCCGGAAATGCACAGTGTGTGATTTAGTATGCGAATGTTCAACGGAAGTGATCATAGATCACACAAAGCAAAGAAGAAGGTATTGGCTACAGAAGAAAGATCCTTTGAGAGTGCGTTCTTGAATTTAGCTGGGAGCCTTAACCAGTGACTTTGGTTCCGCCACGGAACGGTTTGGTTCTAACGGAACAGCCAGTTAGGTGGAAACATCGGACGCCCAATTCTCTGTCTTCTGTCAGGCAGGCAGGCAGCCGGCAACTTTCATCTGGTAGGCAGCTGAATCTGGCAGGCAGCATCTGGCAGGCAGCCAGGCTGAAGGCAGGCAGATAGCTTTTTGACCAACTGCGTCAAAGCGTACATCACGGCTCACGAGAACTTCGTCAAACAACTGCCACCAGGCAATGAGCAAAATAATGGACGTGTTCTTCAGCCGTGGTTTCCTGACGAAAGCCTGTTGGTCGGGGTCGGGTTGGGCGGTCGGGCGACACATACCGCAATGTTTTGGCCTTGTATTTGTCAGCGGCGGGTCTGTTCAAGCCGGCTGATATAGGCGAACAGGACTACCACACTCAATTGAAGACGGAATTTAAGAACCATCTCAGGAACGCGGCCCAACGACCCTTTGCTACCTTCCGCTTCTTCTCGCAGGGCTGTAGACAGGCAGCTGAAGGCAGGCATGGCAAGCTGGGATGGCAGGCAGGGGGGGTGGTCCCCTCCCATCCCACTCGCCACTGCTCTCTCAAGGAGAGCAGGGAATGTGGTTTAGGGTAAGACACTGCAAAGAAATAGTTAAACTTTAAACAGCCCCTGTATGTTTACAAGGCCAAGCTCTACCGTACACTCCACTTACCGCAAATCTCCACTGTGCCCTCTCCACCATCCACAGTTCACAAGTGGCCTGCGAGCACTTGTTTGCGTGCTGGTCCTTTGCTGTCGCCCGGCATATGTCTGCAAATAAATGACACATATGAAATCTCTATGGCTCTATGGCTGTATGGCGCTACGCTACAGAGTGCACAGAAACTTACCGCGTTTGTTTAGACCCTGCTGATATCGTTGGGCCCCGTTCCTGAGATGGGTCTTAAACGCACGCTCCAACTGATTGTTGTAGTCCGTTTCGTCTATTCCTGCCGGCTTGAACAGACCCATCGCCGACAAATACAAGGCGAAAGTCTTGGGGTATTTGTCGAAATGAATGTCCTTCTTCGACTTGGCCGACCAACCGCAGCTCGTCAGAAAACCACGGCTGAAGAACACATCCATGATTCTGCTCATCGTTTTACAACCATATGGCAGATGTGTATAAAAGTATTCATGAGCCGTAATGTACGTTTTCACGATTTCGATAAAAGCTGGCAATGCCGCCAACTCATCCAGTAGTTCAAGTTCATCCAGGGTTTTGACTGGAAGCAGTCTCACACCAGTCGGCTGGTGGATGGCGGCATCACCAGCAAGAGCCGGCTCGGCAGTCGGGCGGACGGCAGTGGTTGGTGAGGGGGTCTGCGGGGCGGCCTGTTCGGTGGTCGGGCGGACGGCAGTGGGTGTTGGTGGGGTCTGCGGGGCGGCCTGTTCGGTGGTCGAGCGGACGGCAGTGGGTGATGGTGGGGTCTGCGGGGCGGCCTGCTCGGCGGTCGGGCGGACGGCAGTGGGTGGTGGTGGGGTCTGCGGGGCGGCCTGCTCTGGTCGCGCCAGGAAGCCTGAGGCTGCGTCCAACAGCCGGCGCAGATTGTCCTCCGTCAGTTGGATGTGGGCAGTCAACCGCCGCAAGTGCGCCTCCCTCCCCCGGATGGTCTCCTCCAGGTCGCGCAGGTAAGCCTCCCTTTGTTGGATGTGGTCGTCGAGGGCGAGCGGACCCTGAAAAGAGAAGTAGTGCATCACTTCCCGGACCCGCATTGGAATGTGCTGAGCTGCCAGAGCATCCAACTTACCGGAAGTGCGGGCTCGCTCACAGGCCCCTCTGCAGCTCGTTCCTCGACGACGAGGACGGCGACGTCGTTCCCAGCAGGCTGTTCCGGCAAAGTGAAAAAAGAAAATAAATAAATAAAAAACGGAATAAATAAATAAATAAGAAATAGCAAAGA
>NW_026685561.1:0-2620 GCF_943735745.2 Anopheles bellator | reverse complement strand
AGGCCAACGCAAAACTGCAAAACGGCACGAACGGTGAACGGGGGGGGGGCACAGTGGGAATTTATATCGGAAAGGCGGACGTATTTATTTTTAGGAAGAATCTGTTTACTTTTTTCAACGGTTTTGTTTTATTTGTATGTGTTTTGATTAAGTTCAACTTTCTATGTGCACATTAAATAAGCTTTTTTCGTTATTTTAAGGTTTTTAAACGCCTTAAGTATGCAATCTGCATTACACCAAAAAAATTTAAAGATTATCGAAGAAGCAAATATCGAATTTCTGCTACAAATCAAATGCCTTGTGAATTTGGAAAAAGGATATGAAATTATCAAGGAGCTTTATCCATTCCGTTTGTGGGATTTTTGAAGCAAGTAGTTATTACCATCCGAAGTATCCAACCCATGAACTATTATTTAAACGTTTGATAGAATACTTATTAGTCTATGTCTTCATCCAACCTTAAATCGCCATTATCAACTTGGTTCAATACATGATCAATCGCGATATCGCCACTAATGTGTTCCTCCATGATTAACAATTCTTTTACTTTATCCGTTTATGGTTAACTATGATTATGGTTTTTTCGCTATCTATAATCCAATGACATAGAACTAATTTTAGGGTCACTGAATGAACGTGTCATTTAAATTGTTCTCTCGAGAAGATTTTCTTGCGTGGTATGCCTATCTTGTCAAAAACATTTATGCCGTCGGCTTCCAAAGTTTCTTCTCCGGTTCGTTCTTCTTAACAGGTACGTTCAACCAACATTACAATTTTTGTCTAATGTTGTGACATTAACTACTTTCTGACAGCTAATGGATATTGAGATATTCCTAAGCCTGTCTATTAAATATTTAATTAAGAACAGTACTCGCACGCTCAGGATCTGAAAATATTCGACGACAAATGCTACCAGAAGTGCTTTTTTCTGTTCCCCCCGAGGTTGTTAAAGATGATTTTATATGAAATGCTTAACAAACACTGCACAAACCTCAACTAACAATGAAGAGGTGAAATGCCGTACAAAAATGCAGAAGGTTGCAGGCTAAAACCATTTTCAAGATTATTAGAAACACTCATCTTGTTAGGCGTTGCACTACAAATACGGCAACGCATACTTGATTGATCCGTGATCACTAATAACACTTAGTTTATCTAACCAATAGAAAAGGCATAAGGCCAATATGTTTTGTATGGCCATTTCATATACTACAAAAGAGCAGGCGCCTCCTCATGCATCAGGAATTGTTTTCTTAAAATAGAAATTTGCTAAATTTATCGCACGAATATGCAAACAAAACTTACTGGAAATGTTCAAAATTGTCCAAATATTAATTGTAATGTCTCGTTTGGGCAGAACACCACGAAGCATTTGTTTGCTGCATTACCATAGTTGAAAAACTGTATTTTTTCTTAGTTCTCTACTAATTCCCGTTAAAAATGAACTAGCAATGCAAACCGTAAACATTTAATTATTTCATATGAAAGAAGAATTCATTACCTTTCGAATGATGGTACATTACCGTTGCAGAACTGTGCTAACGATCGCGTTAAAGTAGCTGATAAAAGTTGGTTTTAAAGAGCCATTTTTATCACTCTTTCAACTTTGACAGATGATTTTTCGGAATCTACACAATATGGAAGGCTAAAAATTCGGATTTGCCATAGATAACTTATCTATTTTGGGCTAATATGACTGAAGCCCCAATTTTTTAAATTGGCTTATGACCGCCTTTTATCCATAGTGGGGGGGGGGGCGAGCGTGTGGGACAGCGAACCGCCAGAGAATGGAAGGGACGAACGGCAAAAAGCGAACGGCGGGCAAAAAAGCGAACCAAGCCAGGCCACTACTACTACCTCTGCGGACGGACGGACCCTAATCTACTCTAGCGATCCCAGCCAAACGTGTAGTGTCTGGCCGCAGCTGTTTCTGACATGCGAACTCGTGGCAAGCTCGTGAGAGGTCGTCGCGTTGAGGTTAGAGAACAAATTATGTTTCCACGATTGCTTTGATGTACCCGATGCGACGCGATGTGGCTATTCTGGTTACGGGCTTCCTCCAACACAAAGTTCTGACTCAAGAGTTATGTCCAGCAAAAGAAACTCTTGGCGATTGAGCTATCAGTGGACTGATCGATCAGACAAGCCACCTGACGCGACCCTTCTTCGCTTATCAGCAACACACACGAGCGGTGAATGGCCCATTTTCTACCTTATTCTAGGTTCGTCCGCGCGTGTAGGTCAGGCGCCGTCCCGGAACAGGCGAACGCACCTTCATGGGAGCCCCATGTTTGCGAAACACGAAAGTGTGTCAATGAACGGCGCCCAATCAGATAGGGACCCGGCAAGAAGGACCGCTGGGGTGCTGGGGTGTCGTAAAATTGGAAATTGATAAAATAGCTGCGTGAGTTGGTGTTATCGCGCCCCGGCCTCGGCTGTGATGTTTCGCGGCATTCGCGAAACCAGACCAGTTCGCGATGTGCCATCGTGAGACCGAAGTTCCTGATGCCTGACACCTCTTTTCCAGTTCTGGCCATGAGTCACACAGGGCAATAGACGGCCAACCGGACTACGACGGAGCACCCCGTAAGCCGGGACCGTTACTAGAGGGGTCCGCTAG
>NW_026685560.1:0-2626 GCF_943735745.2 Anopheles bellator | reverse complement strand
GTAGCGCCCCCTATATGTAAACGATAAATTTCAACGCATACACCTAAAAAAATAAATAATGTAAGGTTGAGAAAAAATACATTCATTATTTTTGCATGAAATTCAAAACTTTTAAAAAAATGTTTTCGATGGTCCGATTTGCATCAAATATGCATAGTTTTTGGCATCAGAACCCAAACATCAAGCTTTTTTCATTTCAGCTTTGCGCAAATGGCTTAAAACTGTTTGATAGATATCCTTTGCTACTGGGCGATGCTGCGACTGCTAACATGCCGGTCAACTGGTCGATTATTTTTATGATTTTATCGACATTTTCGACGGGTCTGTCTGTGCGAGATGCCTTTTTAACATCAAAACTAACTGAAACGAGTCGATGCAACCAAAATTACACGTAACTAGCTACGTGTAAGTACTAGGCGTGGTAGGGCTCCAAAAAATTCGAGGACGCTGAACTACAAGAACTTTTTGACGAAAAAACACGCAAACGCAACAACAACGGAGCTAAATGTGTCGCGTCATATCCAAACGTTTGAAGGCCATGAGAAAGATCCAGGAGATGGAAAAGGTACCACACGGACTGTATAAAAGACAGCGAGAAAACCGGAAAACCACATGTGAAATTCTGCTCGCCATGTACGAACGGCAGTCCCCTTCGGATTATGACTGACGATGAAAAATGTTATTTTTAATCCTAAAGAGAAAAAATCATGAGCCAGTCCGAGCAAGCCATCAACTGCAAAAACAGAACGATTCGGCAAAAAGACAGTGCTGTGTGTCTGATGGAACCAGAAAGGTTCGGTGTATCACAAGCTCCTAAACCCTGCTCAAACCTCTTATACAGATCCCTACCAACAGCAAATGATCAATTTCAACCATGCATTAAGCGAAAAACGACCAGAATTGGCCAGAAGACACGATAAGGTAATTTTGCTCCATGACAATGCTCCATCACACAAAAAAAACCGGTTCAAGATACAATCAAAGCACTTGGGTGAAAACTGCTACCCTACCCGCCGTATTCAGCAAATTTGCCACTTCCGATTACCATTTATTTCCATCAATTGGACGCGCATTGGATGATTCCTACGAGGAATTCGAATATAAGATTACTGATTGGTTTGTTTTAAAAGACTTTAGCAAATGATTGTTCGTTTGTTCTTTTATTTTAGACGGGAAGTGACTAGTGAGATCGTGTTTAATCCCACGTAGGGACATTTGTACGCGGTTAAATCACCTAGCTCGTAAGCCCACATTGGGCACACGTCAGCAGGAGCCGTGAGCGTGGCGGCCGTGAGCATGGTTGCTGGAATGATCCCCGTGGGGATCCTCATCGAGGAAGGCAGCAAGTGTCACGAGAGCAGAGCCCCGGGCATACGCGCCGAGGCAAGACGACGGTCGATAGAGTGCTGGCAACGGGAATGGGAGAACGACGTGCATGGACGATGGACGTACCGCCTAATCCCGACCCCTTTCGAAGTAAAACCGGTAATGGTAGTCCTGGAAGGTAGGATGGAGAACCAAGGAGGGGTTTAGTGGGTAGGACCGCGAGGGTAAGTTCCACACGGCGTGCGTAAATGCATTCCCCTACTTGCAAAAATATATTTTAAAAAAAGCACTCGTTGGCTGCCAACGCGTTGTCTCGAGTGGGCCACAACACGGAGAGCACGATGCTCTCGATTCGAGCGGGTGCTCGATTTTTATCACCGGCTGTCAACGCGATTGACAACTGCGGGTTTTGGAATCGTTTCCGAAGACAGTCGCCTAGATGGCACGAGCGATGCCGCTACAAGACAAAGAATTCTTTTAGTACGGCATCCATAAATTACTACAGGAACGGGAGAAATGTATAGCTAGCGATGGCACATACTTCAAATAAAAAAGAATTTTTTTATATCAATGCAATAAACATGTGTGTCGTGCATCATTGACAACGGAGCTGTGACTGTTAAAAGTGAGAAGACAGCCGAGCTGTCAGTCGGGAGGCGACAGGCGCGAAAGCAGTCGATCCGAAGCAAGCGTGCTTACCAGACCTGCTTACGTGCTGCATTCTTCTTCTTCTGCTTCTTCTTCTTCTTTGGCACTACAACCGCTGTGCGGTCTTGGCCTGCATCAGAGACAATGTTAATGTCAATTATTCTTGGTGCTATCCGTAACAGTTCGTTTTTACGGGCGGGTTTGTTGGTCCCGCGCCAACCCCCTCTGTCAGCGCCGGTATTGGGAATCGAAACCATGGCCGGTTGAGTCGGCAACCGGTCCCGGGATTCGAACCCTGGCCAGCTGCGCTGACAGCGAAGAGCGTTACCGACTACTCTATCAGTGGGGCCAAAGGGTTTATAGTGTGAAAATAGAAAGATGTGACTATATTGCGTGCGTCTTGTCTGATCAACCGCTACTGTGCGACTTCTATGTCTATGTCTTTTTTCTTTTCTTCTATGTCTTTTTTCTCGGACCAAAAACACGAACGTAAACACGTTTGACATTTCGTTTTTTATATTTTTGCTGTCACACGAAGCGTAAACGATTTGACATTACAAATTAATTTTACGCTAGTTTTCACGTCTCATGTAGCCCCCCTTTACATATATAATTATACGTCTTGATCGCAAGACGGCTCAAATAAGAGTGT
>NW_026685559.1:0-2629 GCF_943735745.2 Anopheles bellator | reverse complement strand
CCGGGAACATTGTCTAATTAAATTATAATGAGCTTTCGACAAATGCTGCCGACTTCGAGAAAGAAACTCACTGCCACCAACCGAAACCGCGACCAGTGCCGAGCGTGCAAATTGATTTAGAAAATCATTATCAAACGTTTCCGTGCTGCGAAGAGTGGCTGATGGCGCTTTTTGGGACGGCGGTTTTCTTAGCATGCTCGGTCTAGCATCGAGCATAAATTAATGGGCATTAATTAGTGTGGGTGTTGTGGTTAAGTGGTGGCTGCAATGCAAATATCTTACGCCACGTTTTGATGGGTTTCTGAAATAGTTCCGAAGTCAAATGGGTTAAGATAATTGAGTGGTTCATACGGAAAATTCTGTATGCGAAAGGCAGGAATCGAGATGTTGCATCGAGGGGTTAAATCTCGGTCTGGTTAGTTTAACTTTTGAGCCAAGGTACAAGGTACGACCAACGGTGGTTTTATATGGCGTATGAACAGCAAATACAGTAACCGTACGTGAACTTTTTCATCAATCCTGCAAGAGCTAAGAGAAAAACTTGAATTTATGTTGGGTCGTTCAAGTAGTAGGATAGGGTAGTAGTAGGAGTAGGGTAGTAGTAGGAGTAGTAGGAGTAGGAGTAGTGGGTCGGATGGTAGTAGGATTTTGAGTTACAAATAATAATCGTAAAGCATAATCATTGATATTGAGAATCGTAACGTAATCGTAACGTAAAGCATAATCGAGAATTAACATTTCAAAATTAATAGTAGCACCCTATATCACTTTGGAATAAACTTTTTAAAATATTAGGAGTATGCGTAGAAATTTATCGTTTTTTTACCAAATTGAATCGTTTATTGTTCAAAACTCTTAACAAACTAGTCAATCGAAGTAGTGTCCGTCGCTAGCCACTACTTTTTGCCATCTTTCTGGCAATTGTCGGATTCCATCGCGGAAGAATGCCTTATCTTTTAAGGCGATCCACTGATCAATCCAATTTTTACAATCTTCATACGAAGTGAAGCGTTCCTCAGCTAATGCATGTGCCATTGACCTGAAAAGATGGTAATCCGAAGGAGCCAGATCCGGGGAATACGGCGGGTGGGGTAGGACCTCCCATTTCAGCGTTTCAAGGTATGTCTTTACTGGTTGCGCGACATGCGGCCGAGCATTGTCGTGCTGCAGAATGATCGTGTTATGCCTTTGCCCATATTCTGGCCGTTTCTCCTTCAATGCTTGGTTCAAACGCATTAGTTGGAGTCGGTAGCGGTCTCCGGTAATTGTTTCATTTGGCTTCAGCAGCTCATAATAAATTACGCTACGCTGGTCCCACCAAATGCAGAGCAGAAGCTTGGACGTCGATGTTGTCGCATGACCCGGGTATCCATACGATTTTTTGCGCTTGGGATTATCATAATGAACCCACTTTTCATCGCCAGTAACTACTCGATGCAAAAAACTTTTGCGGGTGTGTCGTTGGAGCAGTTGTTAACTCATGCACAAACGGCGTTCCACATCCCTTGGCTTCAACTCGTAAGGCAGCCAGTTTCCCAGCTTTTGGACCATTCCCAACGCTTTCAAACGTCTGGAAATTGTTGTTTGGTCCACTCCACATGCATCTGCAAGCTGTTGTTGTGTTTGGCACGGGTCATCTTCCAGCAATGCTTCCAACTCTTCATCTGCGAACGTCTTCGCTGGTCCCGGGTGCTCCTTGTCCTCAGTGCAAAAAGCACCACTTTTGAAGCGCCGAAACCAATTACGACAAGTGGCTTCGCATATAACAGCATCGCCATAAGCCTCCTGAAGCAACCGGCATGCTTCGGCTGCAGTTTTCTTCAGATGGAAGTGATACAACAACACTGTTGGCTCGAATTCGCACATGGTTTCGTGTTAATAAAAATCTCACAATGGAAAAATTGACAAATTTGATGATGCAGATTTGTTGACAGATGCCTAAGCTTGACATTTGACAGTTATTTGATGACATTTGTGCCTTCTATCCAACAGTAGCGCCCCCTATATGTAAACGATAAATTTCAACGCATACACCTAATACAACATCTATTTTCGTACCTGTTGATCTGCACGACCGCCGTGTTATGTTCATCAACACTGATTGACTGTGTGGAAAATTAAACAGGGTTATTACACCATCGATCGATTGTTTTCCGCGCTCAGCAAACAAGGTTCATAAAAAAGAACGCTCAACATATTAGCGTTGCTACTGATGAGGAGGTGTTGTTGCATGCATGAAATGGGCAAAAATGGGCGTCCATATGACGCTTTATTACACTTTTAATATGGCGCATGTACCAGAGCATAAGAGTGTCGAGAATAAATTGCTTTTGCATTTAAAAAAACCAGACTTAGGACGGACGAAACGCAACGCAGCATAGGTGTTTGTCCTTTGAATAGAACGCAATGAAAAAGTTGGAACACAAAACGCCTGGACGCCTAGTCTAGACTTTTTGGCACAGCCCGGGGTCGCTGTGGATGAGCGACTATTTTTCCAGTAATTTGATTTCATTGATTCAGAAACTCGCTGGGCCGAGCGTTGAAGCCGACCGTTGGTTGCTACTTTGCTACTCACGTCCGGTAATTTTATCTCTTCACACTTCCCGGGATGGTGCGAAAATGTGAAATG
>NW_026685558.1:0-2630 GCF_943735745.2 Anopheles bellator | reverse complement strand
GGCGACGGCAACGGGCTCGGCGACGGCGGCTTGCTCGGCGACGGCGGATTGCTCGGCGACGGCAACGGGGTCGGCGACGTTGGCTGTGGCCAATCGTTTCCCTTTCTTGAGGGATGTTTGTGATGTGGTGTTGGGTGCTGTGGCCAACACCTTCTTTCCTTCCTTATCAAGGAAAGCTTCGCCTGGCGGCGATGTTTGCTCGGCGTGGTTCGGGTTCGGTTTGATGCCCTGTGCTTCGCCTAATTCAGCGGCTGATGTGACGCGCTTTGCGTCGGGCGATCCGAACCTGCCCACCGCCGGTGCTAACTCGGGCGGTTTGCGTCTCCGCCGTGTGGGTTCATTCGTCCCAGTTATTGTTTTAAGTGCTTTTGACGACGTTCTTTCCGAGGCCGGGTTGTTCCCGCCTGATTTGTCGTCGTCATTCTCGCACTCGCGGCCGCGAAGTACGAGGTCGTCTTCGCGATCGCTGTCTTTCGATCTCGCCATACTTTCCGGATATATCGCGGGGTCTCCTTTGAATATCCGCGGCGTGGCGGTTCCTTGTTCTAGCACGTCAAGTGCTTTATTAAGCTGCTGCTGGTTGCTGGTAGTTGCTACTGTACTGTCGCCTGTTTCATTTCCGTCACTCGATACGGAAGCGATCGCCGAAGCGCCGTCGACCTCGAGCAGGATCTTCAGGGTCAAGCACTCCTGAACGTGCAAGTTCGCGCACCTTTCGGGCGGCGGTTTCGGTGGCAGCGGCGGCGCATCGTGCCGGTCTAGCTTGCTGTCGTTGACCCTTTTGCTCGTAGGTAAAATGGCCGTCGTTCGGCTACCGACTGCCATCGGGCAAATGCTGGCCAGCGGCGTTTCACTAACGTGGCGTAGTGTTCCGATTGCAGCCTGCTGAATATTTGGGACTGTCATCGGCTTCACGTTGGCCGTTCGTGGACATTCGCTCACTACCTTTTCCGACGGTGCCGCCCCAAGGCCGGCGCTGGTTACGGGCTTGGCCTGGCGTACCATTAGCTGCTGTAACTGATTGGTAAGCTGCGCATTCGCTAGGCTGAGACGACTGATTGTCTCGTTGCTATCACGTTCCGCGTCGGCACTTTCTTTCTCGTAGCGCGTCAACCGAGCTTCGTACTGGATCTTGAGAAATTCTTGCTCTTTGCGTGCTTGAGACAGCTGTGCCTTGACGGTGGCCAGCTCGCTTACCGCTCGCTTCTGTTCCATCAGGGCCGCGTCTAGGCCACAAGTGGCTTTCTCCATTTTCTCCCGCAGCAGCTGGTTTTCCTTGTGCAGCACTTTAACTTCTTCGCTCAGCGTGTCCGTCAGTGACCTTACTTTGTCCATCATGCCGGCCAGTTGTCGATCGTTCTCCCAACGTTGCAGCTGCTCGTTGGAGTACTTCTGTTCCGCCTGCTGGAGCTGCTCGTATAGCGCGTTGTTCTTGATGCGCATATCTCGTAGCTCACGGCTTTGATTGCCCAGCTTCTCGAGCGCTCCGCGAAGATCGAGCGGTTTCCGCACATTTCGGCGATCTTTATCCGCACACATGGCCGTAAGGTACGGCCCGTCGCACTTTGCACCATTACTGCTATCACTCGCGGCACCTGATTGAGCCGCGTGTCGTGGTATTGGTGTGGTGGCTTGTCGCACGAAAAAATGGCTGCGGCTTATCTCCACGCGGTCGTCGGGCTGGTCGTTGGCGCCGGGGTACGCGGGCACTCGGCATCCTTTGCACTCCCACGTGCTTTCGTACACCGTGTCGTCGTCTGGCACGCACGCGTTGTGGAAAGTGTGATCGCAGTGCATGCACGTGACGTACTCGTAATTCACTGTACGCCGGCACAGACTGCACACTAATGTGTTCATTTGTTCTCTTATCCGCACACTAAGACTGATTCCATATTCCGTAGCGCCGGAACTTTTACAGGATGCACGGAATTTTACACACGTATACACAACTAATTAATACGTATACGGAACGGAATTTCTTATTCCGTAGAGGGAATTTTTTACTTGTAAAGTACGTGAAATTTCTTAATTCCGTATATGGAATTTTTTACTTGTAAAAAAGTATGGAGTTTTTTACTAAGAAGCTTCAAGCTTTGTATCGGAATTTTTTAATATTGGATTCTTTCGTGACCTTATGGGTCCACGTTTTCTGAACGCGCTTTTATGAACTAATTATCTTCGGGCGACTTCGCACGCGCTTTATTTTGAACTACTTATCTTTAAAACGGGCGACTTCGCAAGCGGATTTTATGAACTAATTATCTTCGCACGCTTTCTTCTGAACTAATTATCTTCGGGATCGCAAGCGGCTAAAAAATTCCGTGTTCTCGTGGTCACTGGTTGGATCCAAGTCCCGGCTCGGTCCGTTTGCCACCGAGGCGCGGGTTCTTTCGTCCGATCCGATCGGAGGCCATTCAACCGATCGGTCCAGACGAGCGACCACGAGAACTGGAGCGAGATCGGTCTCTCGCGCAGGTGCACGGGCAGTGGAGCGGCCTCTGGTGGCTGGTAGCGCGATCGACCCGACAGTTAATCGGACAGCCGATATGGCTATCAGATTAACTGACAACATGGAAGTCTGCAAATGAGGGTCTCTGTGAAAATGTAATTCATTTAAAGGTCCTTCAATA
>NW_026685557.1:0-2630 GCF_943735745.2 Anopheles bellator | reverse complement strand
CTGGAAAATGTTTGTTTTGAAAATGAAAAACGAGTTCTAGAGTTCGTTCAGAATTAGAGACGTCGCCCAAGAGATTAAAAAAGAACAACTCTCATCCGGGATTGGAGTGATAAAACTTTGAGTTTATTATGTCCGCACCAGGAGAGGCACACGGCCACCTAGAGAGAAACCGTTCTGCGAACTGACCTGATATCTCAACCCGGACCAAATTTACATCAATAAAAACGAAAAAATATTTTAAACGTTACTGGTTTTATCACATAATTATTCGCTTTTTGGATAATGGTTCGGTAAATTATGATGTTCAACTTGATAAGCGGAAACATTCCTTTCCATCGTTTATTAACGAGAAACTAATCCATAAGGAGCGCCTCGCACTTCGATATGCTCATTGCATTTACCTGGTCTTTACGAAAAAAATATAATTAAATTTTAGTTTCTGAAACATATCTTCGTTATTTGAACTTGATTATAGCGATGCAAAACAAACTTTAAATCTTAATTATGACTATTGCATAATGCAATGGTTTAATAATTTCCTTTATTTTTATGCTTATAAGGAAGGGTTAAGAAAAACAACTGATTCGCTCTTCTCGAAAGAGTCACCCGACTTCCATAACCACGCCTCGGCTTAGCTATCGTAACTGGCAGTTGAGTCGGCCAACATGCCCGTTTTTTATTTTTTTTTTTATGATGACTCTTGTACTGCAAATGTAAATAACGCGTAATTGGAATTATGAAACGAGAAAGTCCCGGTGGATGGCGATTACCCTACATAGTGAGCTAAGGCTCTCTATGTCTCTGGGCCTCCTGGTGCAGTAGTCAAACATGCCTTGGTTGGTTTTCGGTTTTTATGAACTTTTAATTCAAAGGGTGCAGAAATGCTCATCATCGCCGCGTACACTTCGGCACTGTTCAGCCGCTAGCTGTGGACTTTCCTGTTTGCTTAACAATAACAATTCCAACGTTGCCGCCGATAGATTTCGGTCGCCAGCAAACCAGGCGTGTTTTCTCCTGCAAACAATATTTATTGGCCACAGTCTGAGAATTGTTTCCAGGTGCGTCCCCTCTTGGGTTGCCTCTTGGGAAGGTCGCGCTGACCGCACCTGCATTTGTATGCACAGGTCCTACTGACGTGACACAAACCATCCATGAGATAAGTGAGAGAGTGAACGTAAAATTGAACAACAAACAAGCATCGTCGTTGTGAGGATCGCCGCCAACTTACGGCTAGCTGACTTTTGGCTTCTGCACGGTAGATTGAGTATGTAGTTATGCGCATCGGAATAGCTACGGCTCACCCGAAAGAACATGATGACACCTAGGCTTTTTTCCATTCTACAGGCCCGTCTGATTTCTTATCGGAATCATTTTGGGAGTGTCTCCGATGCTGTAGAGCTATGTAGGATTCTCCAAGACAGTAGTTCCTTTCGGTGACGGTTCCACAACGCTTTTTCTTTCCGGCCATCAACGTCGTCCTCATAAGCTACCCCTGTTGACACCAACTCTCTCGCCGGCAATTGCTTTTCCCTAGAAACGGACCCTAGGCCCATCGTCAACTAATTGCTCTTTCCGATAAACATTCCGTAGGTCGTAAACAGATTTCTACGGCCTCATATACGTTATGCTACGTTGCCTTCCAGCAACAGTTGACGTTCCGCTTGATGTGAGGTTTTATGATCTGTCCAGTGGAGGCCCCAATGCTTCGCCTTACGGAAGACGCACTTGCAATCACCTTGACTGACATGGGAACGTTCTGCTTGGGAGGCGTTAAGCTAAAGTCAACCCTCAGCAAGGGGTGTTATAAAAACTGTCTCGCAGCTCAGACGATCTTCGGCAGAACAAACTCCGGCAACAAACTTACTTGTACCGACATTTGAATATAAACTGAACCGACCGACAAACTGAAACTGAATATGTACATGTTGGGTAATCGGAGTCCAATAATAAAATTTTGCGAATCCAGGGAATGAAAGGTTCGTTCAAAAGTTTGTACCTTTATGGCTGCAGAACCTTTGCGGCGACATGTTGTGGCTCGAGACACCACAAGACTCACCCTCGGATAATGGGTTGGCGACGGCCATTATGCTGAATGAATTGATGATTATAATGGATGGGAGGACGGCAAATAAACCATGTCTAGCCATGCATAATGCAGTTTAAAACTGTTCGAAGAAGTTTAATGCATTATAAAGCTTTTAGCTTTATAGACTCTGTTAGGTTTGTTACATACAAATTTGAAAGAAAAATGAGTAAACACGATTGTGGAATACGTAGCCATCGCTTGGGGAAGCTCGACCTCCTTTCGGTACTAAATAATTAGCAAATTGACAAATTGCAAATTTCCGGATGGCATACGCGGTTAGACAATAATCATAAATCGACCAAGGAGATGCTGCTGCTAACAGCGATAAATCAACCATCATTCGCGCAAAGTATACATGAATGCGTATTGCGGTTCGCCAGACACTTCCGACACTTCCTGTCTCTCCTGATGACGAATTGGCCATTTCCCCCTAAGCAAAGTTAATATCGACACTGTAGTATTACTGTTCCGACTTCCGCTCGGTTCTGCAGGCATCTGAAGAAGTGCGCTACTCAAACGGGAGACGCATCGAAATGATCAATGT
>NW_026685556.1:0-2633 GCF_943735745.2 Anopheles bellator | reverse complement strand
GCGCGGAGCGATGTTGACTGCACCGCTGTTGCCAGTGAACTGGGACCAATTTCCCGTGGAAGGGGAAGGTCCAACCTACATTTTCCCCCACCAGCCGATTCGGTTGGTCGCTTGCCGGACGCTCCGCGCGGGAAGGCTCATTACTTTTCAATCGCACCCTGTAAGTTCCAAAAATTAAACCTATTAAACCTATGCATGAAAGGTACGTCAAAGGTGTTGCAGGTTTATTGAGTAGAGTACATCGAAAGAACTTGCATTCCTGGTCCATTGGGAAAACCGAAGTTCTAGCGAAACTCTAAACGCCCTGGAGGTGAACGGAAAAAGTCTACAGAATCTGTTGAATTGTTTCCGCAATTGATGCTGAGCATCTTTAACAAATCCTCGGCTTATGCTTAGCTTAGCTAGGTCTGATAGGACCAATTTGAGCCTTGGAATAACAACCAGTAGCCATACAGTACTGATGTAGGGTACCTGTACCTGCAGACGATGGACGCTCTTCAATCGAGTTAATCGAGCATGGTGTCATTGCGATTTATTACCGGAGCAGTGTCTTGAAGGATGTCTTAGAGATATTTCGCTACAAGCTCGTAAACGTTTCAACAAGACGTTCGGCTCCGTCTAAAAAAACTCACGTAAATCAAGATCGTGGATAAAAATGGGTGAAAAAAGCTTCCCAATTCTAGAGACTCCAATCCAATGGATTTTTCTTATCAGGGTTCTACAAGAGATTCAACTCAGGGACAGTATGGACTCGCTTATCTTTTTCTAACTTCTACACATTTTTGTTGTTGTTGAAATTTATTATGAAATTTATTTTTGTTGTTGTTGAGTTTGTGTGGAAATTTATTGAAATACTGTAACCGAAGCCCAGTGACCCCGTGACATCAACCCCGCGCGAGCCGTTAAACGAGACGAAACCCGTAAGGTTAAACAAAGAAATAGGAAACCCGGAACACATCCCCCGGCACATCGTCCGGATACCGCGCCACCGACAACGAAAAGGTTAACATTCATGTTCGCGGGCCGTTCGTGTCCGGATCTCCTGGAGCCCGAGCGCACCCTGTCCATAAATCTAATCGTTGCATTAAATAAATTACCTTTCATCGGTGCGAAAAAGTTCTTCGTGGACAGCGCGAACAGAGAGAGTGTGCGGAGCGCCCCAACTACCCGTCGGCACCCCCCCGAGACTGACGAGAGGTGTGTATTAAGCCATTCTCACGTAAAAAACCCAACCGGTCAGGCTGGCTAGGCTAGGTCCTGGGGTCGGACCTGGAGAAGACGCTAAATCATATTTTCGCACATTCCGCGTTCGCTTATCGTCCCACACGGCGGCCGGCGGGTCCCGGAGGGTGGCGAAGCGATCGCCGACGCTGGCCCAGCGATAAGCACCGCGCGGACGATGTAGTGCACCCTCCCATCCACCCCGGTGCTGTTTGTTGTAATCATACCTAGGCCTCATAAATGGCTTCCACGTCGGGTGCCCCGGGTCCGATCAATTACGATGGCCACCGACCAACCAGCAGCAAATGGCTACCAATTACAGCTTTCGCGGTCGCGCACTTATCGCCGCTCATAACCGCCCCCTACTCCAGCCCTCGGCCACCGCATAAACATGCGCTGGTGGCCGCCGTCGGAAGTTTGCAGACCACCCCGGCACGGAGCCGACTCCGGCAGATCCGGTTCATCGGACGCAGGGGCGCGCGTTGGAAACGGGAGCTGCTGCCGGGCCGGGAGCTTTACATACCCCGCAAGAGGGTCCCGGTGCGCCTCAAATCTCGGTTGCTTGACGTTACTCCACAGCAGAGCGGACGCCGTTGCTGCGCTCCTGATGTGGAGATAAGTTGTAAATTAGTCGCAACGAACAACGTGCAACGCGATCCTGATGCCGTGTCCGGCGGCAATTTGTAGGCTGGCCCGTGTTGCTGGGCCGCCACTAGAGCAGCGAAACTAGTGGAACCCGAGGCTCCAAGGTAGGAAGCTCGGAAGTCACGGAAGAAATGATTATATTTCAGACTGTTCGAATGACCTGCTTCAACTGGCCGATGCAGTGATAAGCAAGACATGCGCTGTCGCGTCCACCACGCGGACCTGGGCGGATCCGGGACCTGTTTGCTCGCTCGATGCCCGACGGTTGTCAAAACACCCCCAAACAGCATATGTCCGGGGGGGTGGTTTGGCCTGATGCCAACGCTCTACTAGCGCACCACAATCATCGGGCACATCGGAAAGACCGGTGTGGTCCCCCACTAACCACACCCCAGCTACCGCCGGCACCACACATCATGAGAGGCCTCTTAAGATTGAATGTTTTATGGAATATTTGCGTTATTAATCGGTAATTACACGCCACGTCGTAAGCGAACCAAGGGCGAAAGTGTTTAGTGCGCGCGCGCGCTTGCGCTTGTCGTTTGTCCCCCACATGTCCCCCGGCCTCCCGACAGGTCCCTCGGTAGGATCGGACCCCGGTTGACGTTGTTGGTCGGAAAAGGGAAAACATGTTCGCCGTGTGCCCTTGCGTGGTTCAAGCGAAGTGCCGCCACATTTAGCTGGTACTTTTCCCAACTTGGACTGCGACACTTGGACGATGACGGGCGGCGCCCAACCGGAACCTGGAAGTCCTGTGCTGTGTCCGG
>NW_026685555.1:0-2637 GCF_943735745.2 Anopheles bellator | reverse complement strand
GGCAGCATGAAAAATGTCCGCCATCATCCCCGAACACCGAAAGGACGGGGGGGAAAAAAATGCCAGCCCAACAACCCGGGGCGGACAATGTCGGCGAACAATCAACAAACCAAGATTGCGACAAGGAAAGGGCCTCGCACAAAGAGCGAATTCTCCCGTCCGGCGGCGACGGTGGCCCCGCATGATGAGCCCGGGCAATTGTCAAAACCGTCCGTCGCCACACGAACATGTGGCTCCTTTCGCCGCTCGGCCTTTCGCCTTGATTCCGCCGCCAACGGGCCAGAGCCAGGGCCAGGGCCAAATTAAGTGCATGTTACTGCTGCATGGCCATCCCGCTTTTGTGTGCCTTTTTCGGGGCTGGGTTGACGACCGGGCGACGGGGTGGCCAAAAATGCACCATATGCACGCATGTCGCTTCGCATGGCGAAAGAAATGCAATCTCATCATATTTCCGCAAAATGCATCCATCCGCGGGTGGCCGCGGCCCGGTTTCGCGGAACCCGCCGCCGCCGCAGACGAGGGTCGGACCACGGGGCCAAAGTTAATTAGTTTGATATTGGGGATTTTCTCGGGACCCCCCCCTTGGGGGGCACCGATCTGCGGTTAAGTTGCAGTTATAATAATGATATCAGATGGACCAATAATGAAAAGCGCATCCGTCGATAATGATTTCTCGCAATCAGCCGCTTCCCGCGATCGGTCCGGCCGGGGTCTTCCACAGAAGATCGGCCACTCCTTTCGGCGACTCATCATCGTCGTTGGCTGGCTGGCTGGGTCTCTTGGGGACGGCCCATCGGCCCCATCTGGGACGGGGCTTTCGAATGGAGTCCGGCTCGCAGGGCAGGGCACGCTCGCGTAACAAACATTAATTAAGTAAGTACAACTCAACTGTAACGCAATCAAGATTAAGTTTTGTGTAAATATAATCTTCGCGGACCGCTCCGGCGGACGCTTTGTTTTGCGGTTGCCATCTCTCGCGGCCGTGCGGCTCGAGATCTTCGGTGCTACGGAGGGAATTGTGGCCTGTGCCCTCGGTGGGCTGAGAAGGAACTTTTGGAGTACCTTATTGTAAAATTAAGGGCTCAATAACTACCCGCGGGTCTGGGGTTCGAAGCATGTAATAATTAGATGCTTACAAGAGTTGCTTCAAATCTGCTATGGGATAGTACGGTTGTTATCAAAACAGCTCAACTGTGCTTATTGCTTGGGGCAGTTATTGAGTCTTACTTAAGATGTTAGTCTCTCTGTGGACTCTACATGGACGTAACGCGGAATGAAACGTCTAATGAGCTTCAGGAAAGAATTTAAATTTATTTTACCGTATCGTACCGCTTGGATCATGCCTTTCCAGTCCACTGGGCACGCTGCCCTGTTTCTCCAGTCTCCCAAACCGAGCAGGTCATCGCTGGCCTTGTGGACACTGTCCTCCCATCGATATCTCGGCTTAGCGACTGGCCTCTTTTTGGGATCCTGGACTCGTTCATTCATACTGCAGTTTTTGTTTCTTTATCATGACAGAAACTTCTTGATCCTTAAATATTTCTTATACGTCTCTATTATGGCTGTTCCTCCAATATTCTTCATCTTTCACTGGGCCAAGGATTCGTCTGTGGATCTTTCTCTCGAAAGCATTTAATATGTTTTCTTGGGACTGAGTCAGAACCCAGTTCTCTGGTCAATAGCACAGGACAGGGCGCATTTTCGGCTTGTATAATCTTAGTTGATCTTGCGCACTATCTTTGACTTGATTAAGGGCAATATAGAGAAATATGTTCGGTTGGCCATTTGTATTCTGCGACGTATCTCGTCTTCTTCATTACCATCTGCTGCCAAATTGATAGCGAGATATACGAAGCTTCCGACATTCTCCAAATTGTATTCGGCAATTGTGACTTGCTGAAAGTAACTTGGTGAATATCTTTCGCTTTAGGTTAACCGATTGGGCTTAGAATGGTCTTCAAGCATAAACAAATCATATTGTGCTTTTAACATTTGTTTATAATTAAATTTAAAACATTCGTTGCCTCAGCACTCTGCTTGTATCATTTTCATCATCATTACAATCCCTACACGTTCTAACCTGTTGAAGAGGTCCTCTCTAGACCCCGAACCATTTGAAGGGAAACAAAAATGCCCCGTACAATTTAAGTTCAATTTGGGATTAATGTTATGCAACATTGGCCGGGGGTCCCCGGAACCGGAGAACTAACTTCTCACGACTCGCCGCATGGTTGCAACCTTCAGCCCCTCGGGGCTATTGAGATACCCCCATTCTGAGCCACTCGGAACCCGGCGGACGGCTGTGGCCCCTCGGTCAAACCAATTCCACGCCGCCGACTGCACGGCTCCACACGGCTATCTGATGGAGTGCAGTAACGAAGTTGTATTTCCCTAATTATCTGCGGCATGCAAATCGGACCACGGAGAGTGACAGAGCCGCGCACGCGCGCACTCGCGTCAATAAATAAACGGTTAATCGTAGCACAAGAAGCCCGAGGTTTCCCAGGTGCCGTACCGTGCCCTGGCCGCCGGACGGAAAGGTGATGGCCGAGATGGCGCGATCATCCAGCCCCGGCACCAGCACCGGCAGGGCAAGACCAGATGCTCCGCCAGAAGTCACGCCGCGAAGGTGGGACT
>NW_026685554.1:0-2638 GCF_943735745.2 Anopheles bellator | reverse complement strand
CGATTATTGGCTGTTCTCGGATCTCAAAAGGATGCTCCAGGGAAAGAAATTTGGATCGAATGAGGAGGTCATCGCCGAAACTGAGGCATGTTTTGAAGGGAAAGATAAATCGTTCTACAAACATGGTATCGAAAAGTTAGAGGAACGTTGGACTGACTGTATCGCCTTAAAAGGAGACTATGTTGATGAATAAATACAAACTATATCAAAATATTGTTGTTTTATAAGCTATCCTACGGACTTATTGAGCGATGTGTTATTTTTCTCTGGCTATGCTATCATATGAAGTCGATGAAGAGGTGATACGTATGTGTTCTGTCTGAACTCAATCATCTTTTTCAAGATCTTCCTCATGGTGAAGTGGTAGTGGTGGTAGTGGTAAAGTGATCAGTGGTAGACTTTCCTCTTCTGAATCCTCCATGATTTAATTTAATTTAATTTAATTTAATTTTTATTATCAACCCGGGTTCGCCATTAGGCTAGACCCGGACTCTTAACACTAAAATATATACAATCAAGAGGAGAGCTTACGTGTACCAGAGAGACAGAGTAGAAGGATGAAAGAAGAAGAAAGCAAAGAAACCATCACAGAAAGTGGGGAAATCCAGCGACTCAGTTCAAACGAACGGAGAGGAGTTGAGGGCATTGATAAGGGCGACACGGAAGGATGGGAGCGGACGGTGAAAGTCAAACAGGGGGTACACTTGGTTGAAGCTACGGAGACACCTTAAGAAGGGATCCGTAGAGCCATGACGAGTACGACGATGGGGAACGAGGAAGAGAGAACGAGTACGTAAGGTACGTGAAGGACAGTAAACGGAGTACGGGCCAAAAGACCAGGATCGTCAATTCTCCCCATAAGAAGGCCTCCTATGAACAGATTTTATGCCATTGTACGCCTTACCTCGAGTGACGTAAGGCCAAGCACCTGACAACGATCGAGATAGGGCATGGATGAGGCGTTGCGATCCCCAAGGCGCCTTAATGCCATGCGAGTGAAACTACGTTGAATATGCTCAACTTTGGCGTTTAGAGTCGGACCCGAAGGGTTCCAGACAATGCACGCATATTCAAGGGTCGAGCGGACGAGCGCGCAATAGAGGCACTTGAAGCAGTCCAGATCATTGAAGTCGCGGGATATAGCCCTGGTCAATCCCATGATCTTGAAAGCCTTCGCAACTACTGCAAGGATGTGCTCACGGAACGTTAAACAGCAATCAAGCGTCATCGCAAGGTCCCTAACAGAGGAGACGCGAGACAAGGAAACGGAGTTTAAACAGTAGTTGAAGGAGACCACACGAGAACGAGAGAACGAGATGATAGAACATTTTTCTGGACAACGAAAGAGATAGTTGGCAGAATACCAAAGACAGAATCTAAGATCTCTAAAGAACTATCTCATCAGCGTGGGGCTAGTCGTTCCTGCAGAACGAGGGAGAAGATCTTATAGGCGGTATTGAGCACCGTTACACCCCTATAGTTACTGCATATTAGCCTGTCTCCCTTTTTTGTATGGGGCAGATGATGTCAAGATTCCATTCACAAGGCATCGATTCGCTATCCCACACCCCAGCTATGATTTGATGAATCTCGTGATCTACTCTCTCCCCTCCATTCTTTATGAGCTTGGATACAATCCCGTCGGTGTCTGGTGCCTTGTTGTTCTTCAGTCGACAAATGGCCCTTCGGGTCTCCTCTATGCTTGGTGGCAGGAGCAGATTTGTACAGAATTACAAAAAGACAAACGAATTACAGCCTTTTCCACACGTACATGATTTCCGAAAATGGTGTTTAGCAGATTGTTGTCCTTGTTGAAGCTTTGGATGTTTTGCTGCCAAGTGTTGGCCGGTGACAGCACCAGCTTCTGCGATGGGTCGAGCTAAGAAATTCTGATACCCTTTGCCCCCATAATTACGAATGATCTCGACCAGTTTAAACACCTTGTAGAGGGAGCCCCGGATCGGTCAACAGTAGGTCGTCCTCTCATGGGACCACACTCGTTCGGATGATAGTTTGCTGCACGTACAGAAACGGATCGGTCCCGGCCGAGCGAAAGGGCGTTTCCATGCTGGTAGATTTTCGCTGATACTCTCCGTTTGCAGGAAAATCCCTTTGGTCGGTTTCGTCCGTTAGGCGATCCGTTCTACGCGATCGCGAGCGATCGTTCAGCTGACGAAATTAACAATTTCTTGCTGAACGAAATCTCTGATCTCAGCGCGGAGAGTAAATGCTTAGGTGAGAGTTCTAATAGCTTTTTGAATGATCAAAAAGGAGCAACATTATGCAAACGACGGACAAAATGTCATCATAACACACGAAGGCCCAGGCATCTACCGTCACGAGAAATGCAAATCACTACGCCATGATTACGATCAAAATACAATTCCGTATTTACCTCCATTCAAAGATTCCGTTCCATGTTGAATTGCCGGTTTGGTGTCTACAAAATGTAATCATTTACCGTAATCATCATTAACCGCGCCAACCGCACATTAGGGTTGGTTTTGCGTATGTCATCTGAGTTCCGTGACGTCACCTGCCTTAAAGCCTTGTACTGCTCTCTTGTTCGTCCGATTCTGGAGTTTGCTTGTGTTGTGTGGCATCCGCATCACCGAACCTGGTGCGAGCGCATTGAGGC
>NW_026685553.1:0-2645 GCF_943735745.2 Anopheles bellator | reverse complement strand
AGCTCGCCGACTTTTCTGCGCTGTAAGTTGCAATCGGTGCATAGCCACCGCAGCTGGGTATCAGTATTCTTCAGCTCCCTGACGAGGCTGCTGGAGACACCAAGGCAAGCGCAGTGGAAGACCTTTTTGCACAGTCCGTCACACTGATACATGTCCTCGCTGCCGATCGGCCGAACACAAGCACAGCACGTAGCCGCCATAGTGATAGCAAGCAGACAGTGTCAATATGATATGATAAGCCGATACACTACGAGGATAAGCCGAGTGCGGTGTGTGTGTGTTGGAGATAAGCGCAGTCGGTTGCTATGGCGAAGACGCCTGAGTGACGAGGCACAGAAGTAAGCAACTTGAAAAAAACACAAAGGACGCCGAAATCACAAACGGTAATGATGCACGAACGCGCGCCAGAGTTGCAGGACGATAACGCGACACGGAAAAAACACAATGAGGTCTGTGGGCTCTTAACGAGAACGGGCAATTGATAACAACACACGGAGCGTTAAAAACACGTCCAGTCACAGGCGAGAGCGGATGACAACGTTGACGACTTTGTTTTATTTCTTTATTTCTAACGACTTTATTTCTTACTTTTTACCTTGCTTAGAATGATTTCTTACTTCTACCTTATCAAGCTGACCTATTGGGAGGGCCTGGTCTGTTTTTGCCGCTGTTTGCCTATAGTAAATAATTGTCGACGCAGCGAATTAGCCGTTGACTGCTGCACTGCTATCGTGGGAACAGGTTGGGGTCTCGGTCGCCGATGTACCGTTATGAGCGTTAGATTTCGTCTGGATCGTCCCGGCGCATCGGTGAAGCGGATGTGGCTCGTGGCACGTGTACGGGATATGGTTTCTCGGACGAGTCGTAGGTTCAGGCGTGTAACTATATGTCTGCAAATAAATGACACATATGAAATCTCTATGGCTCTATGGCTCTATGGTGCTACGCTACAGAGTGCACAGAAACTTACCGCGTTTGTTTAGACCCTTCTGATATCGTTGGGCCGCGTTCCTGAGATGGTTCTTAAACTTCATCTCCAGCTGAGTGTTGTAGTCCTTTTCGCCTATTCCTGCTGGCTTGAACAGACCCATCGCCTACAAATACAAGGCGAAAGTCTTGAGGTATGTGTCGAAATGAATGTCCTTCTTCGACTGGCCCGACCAACCGCAGCTGAAAGACACTAGAGGACGGTGAAAGTCAAAGAGACTGTAGTAGAGATTAAACGAACGTAGACAACAAAGGAAGGGGTCAGAGGAGCCAAAAAGGGTACGGCGGTAGGGGATGAAGAAACAATCACGGCGACGCAAGGAGCGCAAAGGTATATAGAAGGGAAGACGGGCAAGGAGGGCAGGATCATCGACAGCGCAAAGGAGCAGCCCACCAATGAACAAATTTTGAGCCACACAACGCCTATCCGCAAGGGATAGTAGGCCCAATTGACGACAGCGGGTCTGGTAAGCAGGCAGATCCGAGTACCTATACCCCAACTGCCGGCAGAACACCATGCGGGTGAAACTCCTCTGGACCTGCTCGAGCGAATTGGTTAGCATTATGCTGGAAGGGTTCCAGACAATGCTAGCATATTCTAGTCCCGAGCGAACCAAGGACATAAGACAGTCGATGCTGTGGAACTCACGGGACAGAGACCTAATAAGCCCGAGTAGCCTAAATGCTTTGCTGCACACTGCCTCTATGTGCGCGGAGAAGGTTAGCTTTGAGTCAAGGGTTACCCCAAGGTCTTTTACACAGGAGACACGGGTGAGAGGTGTAGACAGAATGGAATAGTTATGAGAGATAGAGGAGGAGGACCTGGAAAAGGAAATGATAGAACATTTCTCAGGAGAGAGAAGAAGATGATTGGAGGAGCACCAGAGGCAGACGGCGTCTAGCGCTATCTGGAGAGAGAGACAGTCAGAAAGGCTATTGATAGGACAGAAGATTTTCAAGTCATCGGCGTAGAGCAGATGGCCCGTGGAATGGAGGATACTAGTAAGATCGTTAATGAAAAGAATAAACAGAAGAGGAGAGAGGACACTACCTTGGGGGACACCCGAGGGGCAGCCAAAGTCCTTGGATAGGACGGACCCAATGCGAACACGACAGGAACGCTTAGAAAGGAACGACTCGAACCAATCGAGCACCGCAGGAGAGATACCGAGCTTCCCAAGTTTGGCAATGAGGAGAGCATGAGGCACGCGATCAAACGCAGCTCTGAAGTCAGTATGAATCGCATCCATTTGGCCCCCTCGATCCAATTCCGCAACCGTAAGTGAAACGAATTCCATCAGGTTGGTAACAGTGGATCTCTTAGGAACGAAGCCATGCTGTTGCGGGCTCAACCACGAGCTAACTGCAGATAGGAGGGACGGGCGAATGACCGACTCAAAGATTTTACTACAGTTGCACAGAATAGAAATTCCGCGGTAGTTGGCCACACACGCTTTGTCGTTCTTCTTAAAGATCGGAATCAACTGCGCCTTCTTCCAGGCCGCAGGAAAGGTTCTCGTGGACAGCGACAATTCGAACAGCGCCGCGAGTGGAGATGCCAGGGATGAGGCGCACTGCTTAAATACAGCTGCCGGAATGCCATCCGGATCGGGGGTGAAAGATAGACGAAGGTCGGAAAGGACCTTCTCGACCATGTC
>NW_026685552.1:0-2645 GCF_943735745.2 Anopheles bellator | reverse complement strand
CCACCACCCGAACCCGGTCCGCATAAATCACCCGCGTTATGCTGGCGCACCAGAAGGTGTTGACGACTCACGCGCCACTCCGTCGATCATCGTGCTTCGGCGGGACGCGCCCCGCTCGTTACGCGACCAGGGGAGATCGCCCCCCGCTCTTCGCGCACCAATTAGGTGCCAGTTTTTCGCCCTACCGGCCAAGGGTTTTTCCATAACTCACGCCGCCACAATCGGCACAAAGACACGTTTCGTGCACGACGACGCGTGAGTGCATGTCTCCTTGGCGCCCTGGCCAACCACTCAGCAGGCGCAGCGTCAGCAGCAGATAGCGTGGCGTGAATTATCGCACCAGGGTAATTAATTTTTATTAATCGTTTTCCAGTTGGCTGGCCGTGATTTACGAACCGGGCCATCGTTCCGGTGAGCCCATTTTCTTTTCCCTCCACCCCTCCAGGCAGGAAGGAGGAGGTTTTCCCGGCATCACTTTGACCGTCCGTGTTACTGGCCGTGCTTCCATTTGCTACCGCTGCGCCGGAAACGTGCTCCCACGGACCACGTGGGACCACGCGTTCGATCCACGAGCGATCGACGTGACGGATGGGACGCTGTTTGCTTTGATGCGGCCCGGGCCGGATCCTTTTGGCGTGGCCCCAGGATCGTGATCCTCCGTCGAGACGGGCGGGCTAATGAGTGCTCGAAGAGCCGCTCGCGAAAGCTTTGAAGCTTTTTGAGGTCCGCAGGTTTTAGGTGTTGCGTGTCCAAACGAATCAATCTCTGTCGTCGTCCTCATCGGGGCCGTATGGTGGCGTATGATTTGTGGCCCACTTTGGCGACCTCTAACCTCCGTAAGGTGCATTCCAAGGCGTATCAGCAGCCGGCCAGACTGCGCAATACCTCGGCGCACAACTAAGAGCCACAATGTACCCGGCGCGGTGGCTACTCGGGGGCCAGTCCAGGGTGGCGTAATGTTGGCAAAACATAAGAAATTACCCCCACGATCCGTGTGCGGGTGGTGACGCACGGTGCATGCGTTATCCGGTGAATTACGAGCTTATGATTGATGGAGCCCGTGGCCACGGCTCAGAAGCGCCCTGCATGCGATTTCGGTCCCGCGTACCCACCCGGTTCACAGCCGGGAAGGACGCCGTGGCTGTTGGCTGTTGGGTGAGTAAATGGAGTTTAGTTTATTGGTCCGGACGACAAACGCCACGGGAACGCCACGGTCCATGATAATGTTACGAGCGCTGCAGGGGATTATGTTCTTTGTGCTGGGCTCGTCTTGGCTGGGACGTCTATTACATGTCCACTTTTTTCTTCTGTGCCCGATTGCTTTGGCACGCGCGTTGGAAGATTACTCCTGTCCGGTGTGGCTGCGGATAATTCAGCGCCACGACATCAAGATCAAGAAGCCAGGACAACTTTATTAGACCCCCTTCGGTGGATTGAGATTTCGAACGGAACGGAGTAACGGCCTTTAAAGTCCTGCTTTTCGATGAAGACAGCCAGAGGAAATACGGTGCGCGAGTGTCAAAGCTATCAAAATTGAAACCAACCTGGGTTGCTTCCTGCTGCGGGTCTTACCGCTCTGGCTTTGGACGGGCTGAGTCGAGAACGCCGAGCGAGTGGCCCATTTTGAAGGGCATCCATCCGCCGGAGCGCCACTGGCGTGCGCGGACACCCACGCCTGTGACGACGACGCCGACTGTCGCGCCAAGGCAATGGCCGACCCGACCCGGCTGGCCGCCGACTCATTTCTCTCATAAATATGCGAACGAGCAAACCGAACGGGCCACATAGACTTGGCCACGGAATTGAATCATCGGCCACCGCCATCCCGGAGGGGTTGGTGTTCATTTCGAGATTAAAGTCTGGACCGTGTCGGGAAGTGTCAGGACGTGGCCGTGGCCAGACAACAATGAAACCGTTCGGTCCATCCAGTCATCTTGCGCCGGGGCGATGAGAGCATAAAATCTCGGGTGTCCGGTTCACCTCCTCCGGCACTGATACCGGCCATCGGAGGGGGGGAGCCACCGATTACCACTGGACCGTGTTATTGTTACGGTTACGATCTTGTTTATTTGTTAATTTATTTATGAAGAAAATCGGTCCGGGCGACCGATCGGAAGCGCGGCCAGCCGCTCGAATAGGTTCTTGATTGGCCGGAGGTGTACAAGTTGGTAGCCATATGATAATCGAGAGAGACCCTGCTGCCACCGGATATACCGGATCGGTCAGACACTCAAACGGGTTCCAAACGGCTGATCCCAACGTGAAACGTGACTCGCGCTGGCGAATCTAATTTGAATCCGAAGTATGCAGCCGCGAACGGAGGCCATAAATTAGTTCACTCCAGCCTCCAGAACGGCCCGTAGTACGCAGGAACCTCCACGTTCATTGACAAATCATTCACGAGTCGAATCAGAATTGATTGTGGCTCATGTAAAGTACCCGCGGTTCCGAAATCACAGCCGGCCGCTGGTGCATAATGGCCACCCGGACGATGAGTCTACGCTCCTTGACAGGTATGCTGGGCAGGCTCCGGTAACAGACGGACACCCCGAATCGGCGTCGATAAATTATAATTGATCGATCGATCGATCGGCGGGTCGGGAGAAAATGGGTCAAGTATGGTTTTGGCACCACCGTCAAATACC
>NW_026685551.1:1944-3147 GCF_943735745.2 Anopheles bellator | reverse complement strand
AAACACTCTTTGTATACTTGCTCCTTTCTCCTGTCCGTTGTACCCCTTTGTTGGCGAAACCGTAACCGTTGATATACCTATACTAAAACACACACTAAATACACGTTTTACCCGCAAACAACTAACGTTAAGCAATCGGACTTCCGGTAAACCCCCTAGCAAACAATCCTCGAGCGCGAGTTGGAAACAAAGCAAACAAAGTAAACACACAAAAAAAAGGTCTCTAGTTATATAGCTCTTGACTTGACACTTGAGTTGAATTTTTGTACTCTTTTTGGAAATGTCTAAGTCTATTCACTAAAGAAAAAGAAAAACAGATATTGTAAGAGCACGCGAGGAACGCCGCCGACGCCGACGCCGCCGCCGCCGGCGCCGATGACGACGGCGGTGCGCGACACACGCTCGACACGTGGCTGACCTTTGCGCGCGGCCAAGCATAACAGAAGGAAGCAGAGAAAAACGTGAGAAAAAAAAGGAAACAACAAAAACGTAAAACAACCAACCGCAGAAATTATGGAAAGCAACACACAAAAAGAAACATGTTCTGAAGTCGTTAAGAAAAAAAAACCGGACCCGGACCGGGTGTGGAATTATTTTATTTTCTTATAAACACCGCGAAAGAACCGGGGAGCTGTTGGATGGCAGGTAAGTAGAGCATTTCTTATCGGAAACATTGACGTGCCAAATGGCTGTAGAGACTTTACATTGGACGCCGAATATAGCACGCCGTGATGAAAAGTGAACAAGAAGTCACAAAAACCGAATGGATCGAAGTAGCCAATGAACTGTCAAATTGGCTTGGGCGCGATCTGCTGGAGTTTCTGCTTGGCCACTAAGTGATACGGCAAGACCAGACCAGAGTCTTAGGTCCGGAACGAAAGACGAAGTGGATCGTTAAAATCGTGAGTCATTCGACCAAGTACAATAGCTCAACCGATATCAACATGATGGTAAGTTCTCTACAACAAAGAACTGAACGCGGCCTCTTAGTCGACTTTGTTCAGCAACGAGAGCCCCATTCGTTGGACACACTAAACATTCCACTCATTGCACCTGCATTGGTCACAGACCCTGTTCTAGATGTGCTGACCACTGGCCAGAAGATTCTTTTGTAATGTCTTCAAGAAGGAATGGGGAGATGCGACTACTCTCTAGAGATGGGCAAATATAAAACGCGATCGGTTTCTGCTGTAGCCATCAGTT
>NW_026685551.1:0-1444 GCF_943735745.2 Anopheles bellator | reverse complement strand
AACGCGATCGGTTTCTGCTGTAGCCATCAGTTCAGCATTAGAGATCATCCCAGACCAGACGGCAAGAGATCGTCAAAATGAAAATCTTGTTGGTTGTCATGCTTGCGGCATACCCGCTACTCGCTCAATCGGCCAGTTGTGGTAAGATCGTACGGAGTACGTAGGACGCCAGGTGATATACTGACCCTTTGTTGCTTTACAGGATGCTTCGATCCGTACGAAGAGTGCTGCGGAGAAAATGAGGTATTCCTCGAATGTGGCTCCACCTGTCCGGAGACCTGTCCTCCGACAGCGCCACATCCTTGCTCGCATCTGTGTGTCCGCGGATGCTTCTGCAAGGAAGGATACGTCCGGTGCGCCGATGGAACATGCATTCCGAAATGTTTGTGCCCGGGATACTCAATGGCAGTTGAATGAGTACACATTTTGTGGCCGACGCTAAGCCGACGCTGGTATGTGTGCCTCCTGCATTACAGCGCAAATACTGATTTGGGGATGTTTGCATTAAAAAATCTCCTCGAATAAAGCACAAGTTAACAAAAACTGTTATCAGCTCTCGTCTGCTTTTTTACCGAAATCTGTGGAAAGCCATGGCTGAAAAATTCAATTACCATTTTGATCAACTGTCACTAACATGTTTATTTTTTTACATACTTAAAAAAAACATTTAATGGGCAACGTAGCCTGATTGACAATTGACAACTTCACATAACTTGGAACTATTAGGAATTAACACTACACACAACTGCCAAAATAAACGCAGAACCTGGAGACCGACATTTTAAGAGAAACATACACGGATACAAGAATTAAATTAATCAACTAAATTTAATTGAACAGTAACACGGATGAATCAATTACTAAGAAGACATGAACACAAAATCATCACGACACTGATCAAGGGTTATGTGAAAGCCAAGAAGTGATGAGAAATTATTATACGTACGATAGAGAGCCAAAAACGGGTCATTATGTTTGATAAGGTGGGAGGCAATACTGGGAGTTCAATCAGGAAGTAAATTAGAACTTGCGCTGTAAGGCCTCAATGCGATTAATCCAACATGGGATCGAACGGACAAGACAACAATACATAGCTTTTAGACACATAACATCTGGAAACTCAGAGCCCATGAGAATAAAAAAACCTAGCGTTCTACACCCACGCTTGATCATGTCCTCGTAGTGCGTGTTAAGCTTCAGTTTCGCGTCCAACATCACACTTATGTCACGGATCACATCGGAACAACAGAATAGCCAATGCGGTATGAGAACAGGACCGGGTCCTTCTTAGGGTAAATGATACTCAAAGGAAGCCGAAGAGTCAGATCATTGATGAATAGCAAAAACAAAAACGGACCTTACAAGCAATGGATAGACATCCAATTTGGTCAGTGTCAAGGTCAATAACTAAAGTGAAACATTGGAAAATGCTGCTTGAAGTCAG